>NW_004444077.1:659684-697836 GCF_000243295.1 Trichechus manatus latirostris
GAGAAGACAGGCAGAAAAAAAAGTATAGGTTCATCATGGCATTAGTTATGTCAAGCTCTCAGTTGCCCATTTTGAAAAGGAGAAAACATGCTGTTTACATTAGGGTCACAATTTTTACCAACTTCTGCAGTCTGAAATTGATCAAACATGCAATTGAGATGCACTGATAATTACTGGTGATTGGAATGTGAAAGTTGGAAACAAAGAAGAGGGATTGGTAGTTGGAAAATATGGCCTTGGTGATAGAAACAATGCCAGAGATACCATAATAGAATTTTGCAAGACCAATGACTTTACTGCAAATACATTTTTTCAACAAAGTAAACAGTGACTATGCATGTGGACCTCACCAGATGGAAAACTCAGGAATCAAATAGACTACATTTGTGGAAAGAGATGATGGAAAAGCTCAATAACATCTGTCAGAATAAGGCCAGAGGCCAACTGCAGAACAGACTATCAACTGGTCATATGCAAGTTCAAGTTGAAGCTGAAGAAAATTAGAACAAGTTCACCAGAGCCAAAGTACAACCTTGAGTATTTCCCACTTGAATTTAGAGATTATCTCAAGAATAGATTTGACACATTTGAACACTAACTACAGAACACCAGACAAGTTTTAGAATGACATCAGGATCATCATATATGAAGAAAGCAAGAGGTCATTAAAAAGAAAGGAAAGAAAGAAAAGACCAAAATGTACATCAGGCAAGACTGAAAGTTGCTCTCTTGAATGTAGCGTAGCTAAAGCAAAAGGAAGAAATGATGAAGTAAAAAAGCTGAACAGAAGATTTCAAAGGGTGGCTTAAGAAGACAAAGTAAAGTATAATGAAACATGCAAAGACCTGGGGTCAGAAAACCACAACGGAAGAACACACTTGGCATTTCTCAAGCTGAGAGAACTGAAGAAAAAATTCAAGCCTTGAATTGCAATACTAAAGGATTCTACCGGCAAAATACTGAATGATGCAGGAAGCATCAAAGGAACATGGAAGGAACACAGAGTCACTGTAACGAAAAGAATTGGTCAACGTTCAGTTATCTCAGCAGGTAGCTTATAATCAAGGAAGGAAGGAAGTGGTCCAAGCTGCGCTTAAGGCATTGGCAAAAAACAAGGCTCCAGGAATTGATAGACTATCAGTTGAGATGTTTCAAAAAACAGATGCAGTGCTGGAGGTGATCACTCAACTATGCCAAGAAATTTGGAAGACAGCTACTGGCTAACCTACTAGAAGAGATCCATATTTGTACCCATTCCAAAGAAAAGTGATCCAACAGAATGCGGAAATTATCAAACAATATAATTAATATCACATAGAAGTAAAATTTTGCTGAAGATCATTTAAAAACAGTTGCAGCAGTACATCAACAGGGAGTTACTAGAAGTTCAAGCCAGATTCAGAAGAGGACTGGCACCAGAGATATCATTGCGTATGTCAGATGGATATTAGCTGAAAGCAGAGAATACCAGAAAGATGTTTACCTATCTTTTATTGACCATTCCAAGGCATTCAACTCTGTGGATCATAACAAATTATGGATAACATTGGGAAGAATGAGAATTCCATAACACTTAATTGTGCCCATGAGGAACATGTACATAGACCAAGAGGCAGTCCTTTGAAAAGGACAAGGGGATATTGTTATTTTAAAGTCCAGAAAGGTTTGTGTCAGAGTTGTATCCTTTCACCATATTTATTCAATCTGTATGCTGAGCAAATAATGTGAGAAGCTGAACTATATGAAGAACATGGCATCAGGATTGGAGGAAGATTCGTTAACAATCTGTGATACATAGATAACACAACCTTGCTTGCTGAAAGTGAAGAGAACTTGAATCACTTACAGATGAAGATCAAAGACTATAGCCTTCATAAAAAAAACAAAAATCCTCACAACCGAATCAATAACCAACATCATGATAAATGGAGAAAAGTTGGAAGTTTTAAAGGATTTCACTTTCAATGCCCATGGAAGCAGCATTCAAGAAATCAAACAACATATTGCATTGGGCAAATCTGCTGCAAAATACCTCTTTAAAGTGTTAAAAAGCAAGGACGTCACTGTAAGGACTAAAGTGCACTTGACCCAAACCATGGTGTTTTCAGTCATCTCATATGCATGTGAAAGCTGGACAATGACGAGAAGACCAAAGAAGAATTGATGCCTTTGAATTATGGTGTTGGTGAAGAATATTGAATATACCATGGACTGCCAGAAGAACGAACAAATCAGTCTTGGAAGAGGTACAGCCAGAACGCTCCTTGACAGCAAGGATGGCGAGACTCATCTCACATACTTTGTACGTTATCAGGAGGGACCAGTCCCTGGAAGACATCATAGTTGGTAAAGTAGAGGATCAGTGAAAGACAGGAAGACCCTCAACGAGATGGACTGACACAGTGACTGCAACAATGGGCTCAAGCATAATAAAGATTGTGAGGTTGGTACAAGACTGGGTAGTGTTTTGTTCAATTGTGCATGGAGTCACTATGGGTTGGAACCGACTCCAGGGCACCTAACCACAACAATAACATCTGGATAGAACATATGCGATTCTTCCCATGCAAGGAAACATACTGGGTACTAGTGAATACAGCAAAGTATCCTCCAGCAGGAGCAGCCAGGAACAACTGACCCTAGTCTCTGTGGTAATGGAATCAATGTGGTAGGACCTATATGAGATTGCAAAACTGCCAGTTGACTGTCTCAGTGAAAATCTAGGAAACTATCAGCTAGTCATAAGTAAAATATAAGCAAGACATAGAAATTGAGAAATCTTGCCTTTAGGATGTGTAGAAAAAATAGTCTGAACAGTCTTGCTACAAATGTTCTTCTCACATATTGCACTTCAAATCTTTTGAAGAGCATAGTCAATGTCACTGAACTGTGCATGCAGAAACTGTTGAAATGGTGTATCTTTGGCTATGTGTATTTTCACCAAAAAAAAAAAGAGGCTGAGAAGTTAGAAGGTTGATATGTTGTGGGGTTGTTAACCAATGTTATAAAATAACATATGTACTTCAGTTTCATGAGAAACTATTTGTTCTGTAAGCTTTCACTTGAAGTACAATTAAAAAAAAAAGAAAAAAAAATGCTTTATCTGTCTTAGTTTTTTTTTTTTAATTTGCAGCAAAGATTATGGCAGCAATGAACTCAAAAGCATCATTTAATAATGAAAAATTAGCTACTGAATTTTCATTTGTCAATAAAATCGATAACAAAGGTGTAAAATCATTGCCGTCGAGTTGATTCTGACTCAATAAAGGTGTAAGTTGCAAAAAATTTTTTGTTGTTTCCACCTTAGGGACTATAGTAAAATTACTGATCGTATGACTATCAGAAGCATTGGTATCATTCCCAAAATTATTTTAAGAAGATTGTGAGCAAAACAAGAAAAATAACATGTGCAACTGCAGAAGTTGCACTTACATATTATTTGGTGAAGCATGCTTTTTTATTTGATCCAAGTCAATTTTACGGTTTTTTTATTTCAAGTGTTCTTTTGCATATCTGAAAAGTGAAATGATAGCTGTTAATGCACTGGCTCCATAAGCAGACCTTTTCTGGATAATTGAGATTGAGTGATACTACTATTAATATATTAGTGTCAGTTGGTGCTCGAAATAGAGTATAAGTTGCAACAATTACAATGATTATTCAACATTTTCATCCAATTCAGAATACCAAAATAAAATTTTTGGAAGTTCATTCCGTTGAAGATTAAACACCTGACATTATTTAAGTGTTGTTGTAAATTCAGTTAAAATGATCAACAGTGAAGATAAAATCATTTTTAATATTATAATGCAAATATAAATACTGGTAGAATGCTATGTCATGGTATTCTTACTAAGAAACTTATTCAGCAGAAATATACTTGAAATTCTTTGTAAGATACACATAATTAATTATTGCATCCAAACAAGCTATAATATTCTATACATCTAAATAGCTGTGGTAGTTGATAAATACACAAAATTTTGCATATACAAACAGCAACTGAACTATAAAATTTTGATGATTATGGTGAGGTTGCATGCAATTCAAAACTGTTTAAACTTCATTATTTACTGGATTTTAGGAATGTTAAAACTTTAAGGGATCACATTGCAAATCAGCCTAGGTATGCTACAATGGTATTGGGTTTTGGAGATAATTAATTCTTCAAAATATTAGATATATTTCTTTCCAAAATCAGTTCAAAATATGTAATTAAAATATTTAACAAATGTTGTTGTTAGATGCCATCAAGTTGGTTCCGACTCGTACTAACCTTATGTCTGACAGAACGAAACACTGCCGGGTTCTGTGCCATCCTCATAATCGTTGTTATGCTTGAGCCCACTGTTGCAGCCACTGTGCCAATCCATCTCACTGAGGGTCTTCCTCTTTTTCCCTGACCCTCTACTTTACCAAGCATGACATCCTCCTTCAGGGACTGGTCACTCCTGATAATGTGAGTCAAGTATGTGAGATGAAGTTCTCATCATCCTTGCTACTAAGGAGCATCTGGCTGTATTTTTTCCAAGGCAAATTTGTTCATTCTTCCATGGTATATTCCATTCATTCATCCATGGTATGTTCAATATTCTTCATCAACACCATAATTCAAAGATGCCAATTTTTCTTTGGTCTTCCTCATTCATTGTCCAGTTTTCACATGCATATGAAGTGATTGAAAATATCATGGCTTGGGTCAGGCACACCTTAGTCCTCAAAGTGCCATCTTTGCTTTTCAACACTTTCAGAGGTCTTTTGCAGCAGATTTGCCCAATGTGATGTGTCTTTTGATTTCTTGACTGCTTGCTTCCATGGACATTGATTGAAGATCCAAGTAAAATGAAATGCTTTAAAACTTCAATTTTTTCTCCATTTATCATGATGTTGCTTATTGGTCCAGTTGTAAGGATTTTTGTTTTCTTTCTGTTGAGGTGTAATCTATGCTGAAGGCTGTGTCTTTGATCTTCATCAGTAAGCACTTCAAGTTCTCTTCACTTTCAGCAAGCAAGGTTGTGTCATCTGCATATCATAGGTTGTTAATGAATCTTCCTCCAGTCCTGATGCCTCCTTCTTCTTCATATAGTCTAGCTTCTTGGATTAATTCCTCAGCATACAGGTTGAATAAATATGGTGAAAATATACAACTCTGACAGACACCTTTTCTAACTTTAAACCACGCAGTATCCCCTTGCTCTCTTCAAACGACTGCCTCTTTGTCTTTGGACTATGTACAAGTTCTGCATGAGCACAATTAAGTGTTCCTGAATTCCCATTCTTCCCAATGCTATCCATAATTTGTTACGAGCCACAAAGTCGAATGTCTTGGAATATTCAATAAAATGTAGGTAAACATTTTTCTGTATTCTCTACTTTCAGCCAAGAGCTATTTGACACCAGCAATGATATCCTTCATTCCACATCCTCTTTGGAATCTGGCTTGAGCTTCTGGCAGGTCCTTATCAATGTACTGCTGCAACTGCTTTTGAATGATCTTCAGCAAAATTTTACTTGTGTGTGATATTAATTACATTGTTTGACAATTTCTGCATTCTGTTGGATCATGTTTCTTTGGAATGAGCACATATATGGAGCTCTTCCAGCCAGTTGGCTGGGAAGTTGTCTTTCAAATTTCTTGGCATAGATGAGTGAGTCCCTCCAGTGCTGCATCTGTTTGTTGAAACATCTCAATTGGTATTCCATCAATCCTGGAGCCTTGTTTTTCACAATGCCATTCCTCTTCAATTTGTCGTTCCTAGCATAGTAGACCATAAGACTGTCCAATTTAAAATGGCCAATACCAGTCCATTTCATCTCACTAATGCTAGGATATCAATGTTTATGCAGTCCTTTCATTTTTGAAGACTTCCGATTTTCCTTGAGTCATACTTCATACATTCCATGTTCTCATTATTAATGGGTTTGCACCTGTTTCTTCTCATTTTGAATCATGCCACATCAGCAAATGAAGATCCCGAAAGCTTAACTCTATCCATGCCATTAAGGTATACTCTGCTTTGAGAAGGCTGCTCTTCCTCAGTCATATTTTGAGTGCCTTCCAACCTGAGGGGGCTGATCTTCCAGCACTATACCAGACAATGTTCCACTGATATTCATAAGGTTTTCACTGGCCAATCTTTTAGAAGTAGACTGCAAGGTCCTTCTTCCTAGTCTATATTAATCTGGAAGCTCCAATGAAACCTGTCCACCATGGGTGACCCTGCTGATATCTGAAATACTAGTGGCATAGCTTCCAGGATCACAGCAACACAGTAGGACAAACTGAGAGACACGTTGGGATTCAACAAATAGAATGTCATTAAAACTTCAGCTTTTGAAGCTTATAGCAACTTGAAATTATTGAAAACAATGTTTGCAAACAAAAAGGCAATAAAATGTTTTCATATAAAAGCATGGGAGATACTATGAAGTAAAAAAAGCAAAGTGCAAAACAACATATGTTTTGTGCCATGTTTTGTGTAAAAAAAAAGGGGGAAAAGGAGAATAAGAAATATACATAAATTTGCTTATAAATTGAAGGTATCTGTGTAAATTTATGATTTCTTAAATATGTATTTGTATGTATAGATGCATATATGTATGCATATGTATGTGTGTGTGCATGCTTATAGATATAGACATATGGATATATATGAGTATACGTACATATGCTACCACCTGTCAGTTTGTTGTACTGTGGTGGCTTGCGCGTTGCTATGGTGTTGGAAGCTATGACACTGGTATTTCAAATATCAGCAGGGTCACTCTTAGTGGATAAGTTTCACCAGAGCTCCTAGACTAAGACTAGGAAGAAAGGCCCATAAGGTGAATCTAATAATGAAGATACATCGGGAAAACACAAAATGAGACACATTAAATATAAAAAGGAGATTAAGAATGTTAATGCCATAAAAGACAAAGAAAGCCTGTGGTAATATTCTAGGTTAAAAAAGACTGAATAGATAAGGCAATATAATATAATTCCTAGATCCTGTACTGGCGGGGGGAAAAAAAAGTTTAAGGAAGCTATTTGTTCAAGTGAAAAAATAGAAGTAGACAGTAGATTAAAGTGTTGGATTAATGTTAAATTTACTATAGAGTGGTTATATAACTCTTCGGTGGTTATATAAGATAACATGCCAATTTTTATGAAATACACTGAAGTACTTGATAGCAAAGAGCCATATTTACTCAATTTATTGAAATTTGGGTTGAATTGTTAACAGTAGGCAAATTTGTAGAAATGGCTAGGTGGGCTCTTTGTACTATTCTTATATTTAAATTTTTCTTGTAAGGTTGAAATACTTTCCAAATAAAATGGTTAAAATATTAAAGTATAACCAAAACAAAAATATAATTAACATTATTGAGCACTTATTACGTGACAGGCATAGTAAGTACTTTAGGAATATTCTCTTAATTAATTGTCATAATAATTCTATTAGGTAAACTCTATTGTTATCTTCATTTTACAAATGAAGAAGTTAGGCTTAGAGACACACTGAATGTGAAATGAATGGCACATGTTAAAAAATAAATAAAGCGATTGTCTTATCAGCCCCCTTTTTCCTTAAATTTAAAACTGCTGCACACACACACATACACACATACACACACGCACACACGTCTTTTGTACTCTTTAAATTCAGTTATATGAAAACTTGCAGTTCAGAATAAAAAGACCCTTGAAGGCTATACCTAGTCTGTCATCTATTTATTGTTCTTTCCTTGGAGATCTTCTCTGTGAATTGTTTATTTCATTGCCACTTGTGAGTAAATCTAGGATATTTCTTGTTCTGAATTTGACTCACTGGTATTTTTTAAATCCTTGTGAGCAAATTGTCATGATGAGATCCCCTAAAGACATGAATGAAAAGCATAGACCCCACAATATACTTGTGGAGTTCAACAGTGTTCTTACAAAGCTATTTGAGAATCAAGGTAATTGAAAAGAATCAAGGTCTTTCTGCTTTGTGCCTGTATGATTTTGATAGAAGCTAATCTTTTATAAAAATTAAACATTTTGAAGAGAAAGGAAAGTTTTGAGATGATGTTTTTCAAAATGCAAAGAAGTAATTTTTCAGAAGGGCTTAAACCTTAAGAAAAATAAACTCTCCTCAAAATGCCATTCTCTAAGCAAGTAATATGTCCACAAACCAGGCTTATAATAATTTTTCATGCTTCCTCTAAGTACAAAAAGTAGAAAAACACCTTGAAGGGATCACTATTTTGATAAACTGAATACTGTATCACAATGTCCTGGTATAAGTCATTGTCTTAGCTTCTCAGTGTTGCTGTAACAGAAATACCATAAGTGGGTGACTTTAACAAACAGAAGTTTATTTTCTCACAGTTTAGGAGGCTAGAAGTTCAACTTCAGGGTGCCGGCTCTAAAGGAAGCCTTTCTCTCTCTGCTCTTGGGGAAAACCCTTGTCTCAGCTTCTCGAGCATTTTTCTTGGCATTCCTTGGCCATCTCCACATGGCATCTATCTTTCCTTGGTTTCTGCGTGTGTGCTTCTGTGCTTAATCAGCTCCTTTTATATCTCAAAAGTGATTGGCTTAAAACACACCCTGTACTGACATGGTCTCCTTAACATAACAAAGAAAACCCTATTTTCAAATGTATCGGGATTAGGATTTACAACACATATTTTTGGGAGACAGAGTCATCTTCCTCACAGACAAATCATCATACTTTAATATCCAGAATGTAAAAAAGAAAATGCAGATGTGAAGCATGTGCTTGTTCCTGTTTCAGTTATTATCATGACAATTTTCTCCTAAAATCACCTTCTCAACGCTTATGTCTTCCTGATATGTTAAGGAAAATAGAGTGAAAGGGATCTCAGGCCCCATGAAGTTAGACATGATGGAAAAATGGAAGAACTTAGTCACCACCACACTTTTCTTTATCAACAAGTTTCACACTAATAAATATTGGAATCCTGAAACTATGGAGATTATCTAACTACTGCCTGGAGAGTCCCCCTACTCTTAGGTTGCTGCTAGGGTTTAAATGGGTTTTGTGTTGTTTTTGCTGTTCTTGTTTTGATCTGAAAATCAGTAGTGCATTTGCATTGCCAATATACACAAAATTTTCTCTTGGACTCTTACTTCTTTTATTGTATATTATAGTGACAGACTATCAAATCCAAGCATTTTTCACCATGTTCCAGGAATATCACTATAATCTTTTGATTCAACTTGCAATCTATGGATTCTATGTTTATCTCTTCCTTTCTACTTCCATTTTGAAACATCATCCTTCATGATCCTATTCCCTCATGCTTACCACAACCAAACCAAACCCGCTGCTGTCGAGTCGATTCCAACTCATAGCGACCCTTTAGGACAGAGCAGAACTGCCCCATGCAGTTTCCAAGGAGCGCCTGGTGGATTCTAACTGCCAACCTTTTGGTTAGCAGCCGTAGCTCGCCTCATATCTCTCCATTCCATTCCTCTTGTATATGATTAGAAAGAAAAAAAAATCTGCCTTACCACCACTTTCAATTTATTATACCCTTGCTTAGGTGACTTCAGAGCCCCGGTGGTACGGTGGTTAAGAACTGGGTTGCTACCCAAAAAGTCAGCAGTTCAAATCCACCAGTCGCTCCTTGGAAACCCTATGGGGCAGTTCTACTCTGTCCTATAGGGTCCTTATGAGTCCTAATTGACTGAACGGCAACAGGTTTAGATGACTTCAGCGATGTTACTATGTCTACTATTCCAACCCTTATTAAAATTGTCAGGCTTTTACTTTCTGAACCATCAGCCCTAAATGTGTTCATAAACACACTGAAGTCCATCAAAGGACTTCTAGTGGGTCTACAGATCTCACAACTAGGACCCTCATACTATGGAAATATTACCTTGTTAGGTAACCAACATGTTTTATCCAAAGAGTTTCGAAATACTCTTTCTTAGCTACAACCACTGATTCATTTAACTATAATCCTTTATAGTAGTAAACAATGGAATTTGTTGAGGACTATTTAGGTCTAGAAATACAACCATGCTTCACTTAATTGCAATATTTAAACATCTGCCAGCTGTATTTTTTGTTTCAGATGGTGTCTCTGAATTCAATAAACTTCTATAAATATACTGTAGAAATTAATTTCCATTCGCTGTGAGTCAGAATTGACTCAATGGCAATGGGTTTGGTTTGGGTTTTTATTGGAACCAAATGCTTTCTCAATTTTATGAAATTGAAGGAACTCTTTTATAAATTAATGAAAGGTTATTGATTGTGGAATATTTCCTTGGGTTCACATATGTATAGCATTAGCTAAAAGACCCAACAGCTGACTTTCAACTATATGCTGAACTTTCAATGTTACATTAATCATACTTTTGACGATTTGAAAGGGATCCATTTATGCATATCCCTTTGTAATTATAAATAACATGGATGAAAAGTTTACCTCCCTTTTTGATATAACTTGTATCAATGTGTTCTTAAATACAAGTATAATATGGATAACAAAATCTTCAGTATGTGTATGATTTCTTACAATTACAGAGTATTGTCTCAGGGACTAGAGCTTTGGGTTAGAAGGAGGTATGTTTAGCGTGTTTGATTGTAATGCTTGTTAAGTTAAACCTTTCAAATTCAAGATAAAGAAGATTTTTCCTTTTTCTGCTTTATTTTCAAGTTCTCCCACAAAACTAGCCAACTAGCTAATTCTTAAATGCCTTACCTTATTGCAGAATATTGCTATTCCACCTGTCTTTGGGTTGACATTTGGTTCATATTTTCTTGGTATTTCTTTTTCCATTCTTACATTTTCAATTTTTCTGTGTCTTTTGCCTTATTGTATATCTCATATAAAGTGTTAGACACTTAAATATATATATACACTGAAAGTCTCTTTTATTTAGCTTATTTTTCTTATATACGAGTGTCACTACATTACGACTTATTTTGCCATTTTTATTTCATATTGTCCACTTATTGTACTTGCGTTTTAATTCTTTTTCTTTTTCTTACCCTCTAGACATTCACAATTTAATGGCAAAGTTAAGTATATAAATTAACTTCTAAAAATGAAGATAAGTCAAATATAGTTGGCCCCATTTTGGCCCAGTATCTGCAGGATACACATTAAAAAATAACAGCAGTCTAGCTCCAGAGGCCTTGAAAAATGTGGCTCTTTACTCCTGGTTTCTTTAAAGGAACATCACTGTGGTCTCACAGCCAACCCCCTGGACAGATTTCTAAATCCCCCTTTGAGCACCCTTCCCTCTTTTATAAGAATCCCAGAACATAGAAATTGCTAAAAATTCTCTCTCTTACTCTTTCTGTCTTTGACTCCACAGGCTCTATCCCACTCCCCATACACAAATACATCAATATCACACAGCGAGTATCTTTCAATCACATTTTTCTTCTAACCCCTTTTTTTTCTCCACTGGGCTATCCAAACACACCATACTTCTAGCATGTTCTCACTGACCTTCACACTTTGTACAGTCTTCGGGGGAAATCTAGTTCAATGTAGACTTTTGAATATTTCCGAATATTTGCGGCTTCTTCCCAGTGGAGGATTTACTTGCTGGCCTGATCGATTGCAGGCTTGGTCATGTGACTTTCTTAGGCCAATGAAATATCAGCAGGTGTCACGGGTATCATTATAAGGCAGCAGTTTTAATAGCCATCATGAGGAATGGTTGCCATGCTCACCACTACTTCCACCACAACTACGGACAATAATCCCTTGATGGACATTTAACATGAGTGAGAAATAAATGTTTTCAGTTTTAAGCTACTGCAATTTGGGATCTTTTTTTTTATAGAGTAATCCAGCATCTCTTAATCACTATATTCATTTTTCTTTCTGCATAGGGGTGTTGCAAGTATTAGTATCTCTTGGATACTTGGATAGTAAGTGTCTCTACAAATAATAAGGCTGACTGTGAAAAATACTGTATTAGTAATGCAAAAATACATTAATTAATTAATAAAAGAGTAGATGAATAATTCTTGTGGAGAAAGCTGGGAAAGCTTCATGGAGGTAGAGCTTAAATCAGTTAAATAAGCTAAACTACGTAAAGGACTTAGAGCAGTACTTTGCACAATGAGAGTTTTCATACTCTGACACACACACACAAACACACACACACGATATCAGTATTATCTTTACAACCTACAATTGGTTTATGTTTATTAGACATTTCTGTTGGATTAGGTATTGAAGAAAAGGATGAAAATTCCAAATGGACTGTCCAGCTGACTTATACAGCAAGTGATTGTAAATTTCAGCTCAAAAGGGTGATTCGATCAGAGAGATAAAGTAGAGGGGTTATTAGTTCTCTACTGCTGCTGTAATGATTTACCACTCCTTAGTGGCTTAAAACAACACAAATATATTTTTTTATAGTTCTGTATGACAGAAGTCCAACACGTATCTCACTGGGCTAAGATCAAGGTGTTGACGAGGTGTATTCCTTTCTGAAAGCTCTAGGGGAGAATTTGTTTCCTTTTTCCAGCTTCTAAAGGTCGTTTATTTTCATTGACTCATGGCCTTCTTCTTCCCTCTTCAAAGCTAGAAAATTTGAGCCAAATCCTTCTCACATTGCCATCTCTAATATTCACTTTCAATTCCTTCTTTCACTTTTAAGTAACTTGTGATTTCATTGGGCACACATGGATGATCCACGATACTCTCCCTAGTTTAAGGTCTGCTGATTAGCAACCTTAACTTCATCTGCAACCTTAATTCCCCTTTGACATGTAACCTAACATATTCATGCATTCCAGGGATTAGTATGTAAGCATCTTTGGGGGAATCATTATCCTGCCCACCACAGGAAGTAATTCTGTTTTCCAGCCAATATTGAGATAGATTCATAATTATCTCCCAGAAAATATGAGAGTGGACAGATGTTAAGATGACCTGCAGTAAGGCCCTCTCCCTTGTTCTTCAAGGTGGGCTCTTAACTCCTAGCTAAGGCCCAACAAAGAACTTTGCTCCTTTGCCCGACAAATATTAAGAATAAAGTCATTTTTTTCCTAGGGCTTTAACACAAGCTTTGCCTGTTCCATTCTGATTGACTCCAGAAGTTTTGTTATGTATGTAACCTTGCCTCCAAAAGCATCTACATGACCAAGTGCCTGCTCTCCAAAGAGCTGAGTACTTCATGAAGAAAGATTACATATGGTTGCTGCCACTCTCAGGCTGCTGTGGCCAATTGGATATCAAGAGTTTCCCTTTAAACCTCCACCTCAGCCTTGGAAGACAACTGTAGGCCTACAAAATGAAGTATAATATCAGAGGATGAAAGCAATCAGAAAATTCCCCAAAGCCATTAACTGATATCAAAGTCTTATCCATTTCTGAAAATATTTGTAACACCAAATATTATTGGCCATGGTTAATTGCAGTTATCAGAAAGAATCCAGGAACAGAGAGGGGAATTAACATGTAAATTACTTTGTTGTATTTATATCAGGTAAAGTGGTTTAACAAAATCAAGACAAATGTCTGTGCCTTAAATCTATCCCAGATTTATTGCAATGCGTTCTATTTCATTATCAACTTATTTTATTATCTAGTAGAATTGTTCAATATTAGTACCCTCACAACCCACCACAAACATCTTTTCAGGCTTCTAAGACCTTTGTTTTTGGATTAGGTTTTGATTAATGTGGGCTGATTACAAAAGGACCTGCAAGATAATAGCATGATTCATAAAATAGGAGGTATGCACAGCAAAAATCAGCCAAAAGAGCTGAAAAGGTTGATGCAACCTAAAGCAGGCTCTTTAAAAAAAAAAAAAAAAAAAACTTGGTGGAGGTTCCAACCAAACTATTTTTATCACTGACATTAAAAAACAAAAACAAAAAAATAAAAAGCCCTCAGCTCTTGAGAAACTAGCTTCCATATCAAGATCAATAAAACATGGCTAGTTGGACTCAGTTCAATTAATTCCTAACTAAAATTGAAATATGTCCTCTGTAGCAACACAAATTCCTCCCTTGACCATTGTAAATACTCCCATGTTCCTTTCACAGGCATCTTTAGGACCCTGTCAGTCTACCTTGTATTATACCTTCCCAGACAGTTACATCTTTCCTGAGGTATCATGTACACTGTATTTTATAGTACTCCAGGTAAAGTCTAACTACTTTATATACAATAAAATCATCTCTTTGATTTATACTGTATTTCTCTAGAATTCTGTTTGCTTCTTTCAATATAGAATTATAGTGGATTTTGAAATATGGGAAATAGTTTTATAATAACTCCCAAATTTATTCATATCTCCTGATTATTTGCTGTAGGATTCTTCATTTTTTTCATATTTAAGTTTTCTTTTCTCAGATTTGTTATGTTGTTTTTGTTTGAACTAAATTTTAGCTGCGTCTTAGCAAGTGCACTGAAATGATTAAAGCTTCCTTTTCTCAACCTTCTGTTCCTTTTTTACACATTAAATGCACTATCTACATTCATTTTGAAACCAAGATACACTGCTTTGCATACAGTTGCCTATATTGAATAGGAATTTGTGAAAGGTTCTAAGGAAATTTTACTCCTTGGTAAAAATGAAATTGGTACAAAAGCAACTGAAGAAGAGCTTTTGATGAAAAAAATCAAGTAACAGTACCTGAAAGAATAATAGAAGAAAATGTATTTACTTTGTTCCCTCTTTCCCCACCCTCCCTGGCTTGCAGAAGATATTGCTTCATTATTTTTCTCTGATCAATGTTAACTTCTCTCTAAATCCTCACTTTTAATTGGCCTAATCATTGTCTGAGTCCAGAAATGAGAAAAACAGTATGTGTGAATAACATATAGAACTGTATCTATATTTATATGAATAAGAAAAATCAACAGCTATTTTAAATTATACTTTGAAGATTAAATAAGAAGAGAGACAATAATTACAGTCTCATGTATCTATTAAAAAATAAGCTATTATTCCCTCCCTTACCTTACCTCAATAGTGTACACTGGATATGTAAATAAAATTACTGCTTTTGATTTTGGAGTTTCTATAGGCTGAGGGAAGGGAGGTAACAAGAGAACTTCTAAAGGGAGAGAGGTCATTGGAGCCCAGACTTGAAGAGACCACATATACAGGAATGGAGATGGCTTTGCTAGACTGCCCAGACTGCATATCAGTGAATCCTGTCTGTCTCAAGGACCACAGTGCTGCAAAGAGCCACATCGCACCTGGACATCGCTCAGGTGTTTGAATGAGGGCTGTACATCACTTGGGAAGAATTTCCTTATTAGCTGTCTTTCTTCATTTTGTCCTATGAACAATTTCATTGGAAAGCAATCAATATACTACTATTTTATTTGTCCAGAAAGAGTAAAGCCTATCTGTGACCTGAAGCTTTGCTTGGCCCCAACCAATTACCCTTGCAAACAACTTCCTCCTTTATCAATGACTTAGTTCTCTAAGACAAAGATTAGGGACATGAATACCTAGCCTTATACTTGAGCAGGACTGAATGGAATCAGTTTAAGATATTCCCAAACTTGCGCAGTCAGGAAAACACAATGTGATATATGAATTAATACCTCTAATCTACTAATGAAATATTAACAGTATTAAACAGAAGGTGCCATTATCTAAATAAGGAATCAATTATTAATATAGACCTAAACAGGAAGTTATTTTTCCACAGAAGTGATTGAAATGTCCTTTCACTCATGGCACCACAATACCAAATGACAACACAAGCATGGATTGCTCAAATCAGGGAAATACTCTTATCTTTGATAGTATTACCAAACCAGCGTATTAATCGTTGTTGTTGGGTGCCCTCAAGTCGATTCTGACTCATAGTGATCCCATATGACAGAGTAGAACTGCCCCATAGGGTTTTCTTGGCTATCTTCTTTACAGGAGGAGATTGTCAGGTCTTTCTCCCACAGAACAACTGGGTGGGTTAGAACTGCCAACCTTTTGGTTAGCAGTAGAGCATTCAACTGTTGTGACACCAAGTCTCCTTTGTAGTAATCATAGTAGCAATCATTTTCAATGAATCTCTTTATTGTCATTATAAAACCTAAGCTAAACCATTTAAACACTGTTATACAAAGATACTAGGTCTAAGTTCAATTAGGATCTTGACAAGTACGTCAAGATTCTAATAGCAAAAGGATGTTAATAATATTCTGTATGAGAGGGGAGGGGCAACATGGCATGATGGTTAAAACCACAGACTCTGGAGTCAGACAACCTTAGTTAGAATTCAAGCTCTGTCATATACACTGCTAGTATATTTGTGGTAATAATATTATTAAAACTACCAGTACTATTATGTGTCCGGCATTGCATTGGATGCTTTGCAAACATTATCTGTAATCCCTAACATGCTTTGCTCATGTTGTTTTCTTTATCTTTTATGCCTTCCCACTTTCTCTCATACACATCTCCCAGTATGCAAACTTAAAGGGTAGATCAAATGTCATTACCTCTGGAATTTTGTAAATTTGCATTCTGCAACACCTCCTTCCAACACTCCAAACCAAAAAGAAACCTGTTGCCATGGAGTCAACACCGACTCATAGCGACCCTACAGCACAGAGTAGAACTGTCCCACAAGGTTTCCAAGGAGCAGCTGGTGGATTTGAACTATCGACCTTTTGGTTAGCAGTCAAACTCTTAACCACTGCACCACAAGGGCTTCAAACACTACCCAGGTATAATTAATTAATCCTTCCTTTTAATATGCTCCTATAATAAATTTTACACGTATCTATTGTTTCACTCATTCTTGAGCTTGTATGCCTAAATGAAATATGAATTTCACAATATACCTTTTACATGTTTCTGCCTTATTGTCCCAGGCATACAGTATGACCTAAAAAAAATCAGCTTCTTGGAGATGAGGGTACATGGCAGTGAATTCGGAACAGTAAACAAATGAGAAAAGCTGATTCTGAAGCAGTATAATAAGGTTCACAGTGGTTCAAAGCTAAAAAGAAGGAAACTAAGCACAGTGTTCAGTAAGTGAGCTGGAGAGAACAATAGTGACAACAGGAACAATAGCAGCAGGAAGAATCAAGCAATGTTTTTCAGATACGACAGAGATACTTTTTCATTGAAATAATTATTTAACAAATGGATGTGTGCTAGTTCCCTGCAAAGAAAATATGAAGACATGAGAACTAAGAACAAAAATGAAATGCTGACCCAATCGCCTGTGAACAAAGGAGACTGGTAGGTCTCTACATGGGAAAGATTGGAGATTGAAATCAGAATGACATCTCTTCATGGAATGCCAGTTGCCTCACATTCTTAGGAAAATAAATTTTTGGTTTTATAGTGTGTGTGTTTTTTTGTTTTTTTTTTTACTAAATCGTTTATGTCTGTGTTGTTTTTGTTGTTATAATCCCAATTAAAATAACGTTCTTTAAGAATTTACCATAACAGAAAAATAGAAATAGATAAATTATATGGATTTGGTCAGTGTAGGGTAAATTTGATTTATTCATGTATGTTTTTGACATTTTTTTTTTTTTTAAATGTTTTGCCTGCTATGAGCCAGGAACAATTTTAGGCGCTAGAAGTATAAAACCCTATTGCCTTTGAGGTTACTTATGGTTAACCCAGGTGTTACAGAGTAGATTTGCTCTGTAACAAAGATTACAACTTCTTTGCAAAAGTAGACACCAGGCATTTTTTTCATAGCACTACTGGGTGGGTTCGAACCACCAATCTTTACATTGGTAGTTGAGCACAAAACATTTGTGCCACCCAGGGAGCTTCTAGAAGTATCCCACTGCTATCGAGTCAATTTCGACTCACAGAGACCCTATAGGATAGAGTAGAACTGCCCCCATAGGGTTTCCAAGGCTGTAATCTTTACAGAAGGAGACTGCCACATCTTTCTCCCGCAGAGTGGCTGGTGGGTTCAAACTGCCAACATTTTGGTTAGCAGCCAAGGTCTTAACCACTGCACCACCAAGGCTCCTTGCTAGAAGTGTAGCAGTAATCAAAACAAAGTCCCTGCTGTCATGGAATTTATAGTCTATTGCAAAGAGAGAGACAGTGGTCAGATAAACATGTAAAAATAAAGTATATTAAATGGTGACAAGTATAATGCATTAAAAATAAATTATTTATTTTGGATACAAATAAATAAAAATAAAAACAAAAAATAAATTAAAATTTTAGAAAGCATTTAGATAAAAATGAAGCAGATTGTCTTAGTTATCTGGTGTTGCTATAACATAAATACCACAAGTAGATAGATGGCTTTAACAAATAGGAGACTAGAAATCTGAATTCAGAGCTCTGGCTCTAAGGGAAGGCTTTCTCTGTTGGCTCTGGAGGAAGGTCCTTGTCTCTTCAGTTCTGCTTCCTGGTTCCTTGGAGAGCTCCATGTGTCTTAGCATCTATCTTACTCCATCTCTACTTCTTAGCTTGCTTATTTAATCTCTTTTATATCTCTAAAGAGTTTGACTCAAGACACAGCCTACACTAATCCTGCCTCATTAACATAACAAAGATAATCCATTCCCAAATGGGATTATAACCACAGCATAGATATTAGGATTTACAACACATATTTTTGGGGGTCACAATTCAATCCTTAACACAGGTGAAGGGAGATTAGGAAGTGTTGAAGGTGCTATTTTATACAGGGTAGTCATGGAAGAGCACATTGGTAAGAGCTACATTTGACAAGAAATCTGAAGATGGGAGGGAGAAAGCCATGTGTCTTCTTGGGGAAGAGAATTCAGTAAAAGAAAATAGGAAATGCAGAAGTAGAAGGTCAGCAGTTCAAATCCACCAGACGCTCTTTGGAAACTCTATGGGGCAGTTCTACTCTATCCTAAAAGGTTGCTATGAGTCGGAATCGACTCAACGGCAATGGATTGGGTTTTCAGTGGGGAGAATGCATGAAGTATTTGAAGAACAGTAAGAAGGCCCGCTTATCTGAACTTTTAGATACAGTCTGAATACAATCCATTAGAGAATATTAAGCAGAGAACAACATAGTCTTTTTTTAAATGTTCAAAACTTCACTCTGGCTGCTGAGTTGAGAACAGATTTGGGGTGGGAGAGCAATAGGGAGGGTAGGAACAGAAGCCAGGAAGCAAGTTAGGAGGCCAGTGCAGTGTTCCAGGCTAGAGAGGATAGTAGAGCTGAGATGGTAAAAAGAAATCAGATTCTGGATATATTTTGAAGGTAAAACTGACAGACTTGGCTGATAGATTTCACACAAAGTATACAAGAAAAAGTGTGGTTCAGAATGAATTCAGTAGGGGAAGTTCTTCCTGGTTCTTTTCTTTCTTATTCAACATTTATTACTGAATCATTGTAACTTGTTTGTGAGTGTGTGTGTGTGTGTGTTCGCCAAACGTTAAGTTACATTCCAAATCCCTGATTATGTTACAAATCCTATTGTCCTATGGCTTAAACCCTACAGTTTTTTAATATGACATAACAACAAGACATGACATTTCATAATTTATACAATAGTATCATGAGTTAAATAATAGAAAACAATAAACAAAATTTGTCATGAAATAAAAGGATCTAACGCTATATTCTGTCCTCTATAAAATGCAACTATATAAGCCATCTACTTTCTCTATGTCCATGTTTGTTTATTTATGAACTAATGCCGTCTATCCTACTATGCATGGGGAAGAGGATAGAGCAAGTGGGTCCACCATACTAGTAAAATATTATACTAAAAACTCAAGGGCCACCCGCTCCACTGCGGCTCATGTACTTCATATTCATGTAGGTGCTTGCTCTTGTGATCACTGAAAGGACAGGGCTTATATCCCAAGAACCCTCAAATGTTGTGTCATTCTAATGTTTCTCCCTATTCTAATCAGCATAACAGAGACACTTTTCAAGGCATATTACATTAGCTTCTGCTAAATGTTGAGAAGAACAAACAAGGATAAATGGCTCCTTAAAGGAGCAGGCAAGTTTGCAGATTGTTCCCTACTCTTTAGAAATGTCATAAATTGGTCTATAAACTTTCTGAAGAATGTGTACATTGAGTTTGGGTTGTAACTCCATTGCTTACAACGTGTGTGACTTTGGGTTATTTAGCATCTCTAAACTTCAGTTTCCCTCTTGAAAAATGGGAGTGATAATATGTAATATTTACTGATCACCTATTATGTGCCAAGCATAAGCTGAGTGCTTTATATGTATTGAGTTTCATTTAATACACACAACAACACCATTATTTTGATGCATGTATTATCCATATTTTACAGATTGGGAAGGTGAGTAATAAAGAAATTTTATGTAATGTCCAAGGCTATATAACCCATGAAGCTAAGATGTGAAACCAAAGAGTTTTATTCCAGAAACTAAAATTCTAATCAGCATGCTACACTTCCATGTAGGGCTATTGTGAAAATTAATGGGACATTATATACAGAGAATTTACCACAGTGCTTTCGATTCCGACTCATAGCAACCCTATAAGACTGAGTAGAACTGCCCGGTAGGGTTTCCAAGAAGTGGTTGGTGGATTTGAACTGCTGATCTTTTGGTTAGCAGCCATAGCTCTTAACCACTGCACCACCAGGGATTCCAGAAAAAATCGTAAATGCTTACATAGACCAAAACAGATAGTAGTTACAAAAGTCTTTTACTCTTTAGGAATATAATAGTCACACTTTTTATTATCTCCCAAAAAAAAAGAAGAGTTGCAGAATTGTGACTTACTAATAATCACACAAAACAATATATTAAAAATAAATACTACTTGACTGTGAAAATATTTGCTATTAGAGATATCAAAGAAAGTTCGCTACCAGACCATATGACCTAGGGATAAAAATAAGAGTTAAGGAACAGAACAAGAACCAGTGGAGTTCCCTAAACAGCCATTAGTGAATATTTTTCTAGGTTTACTGCTAGAAGATTTTTATCCAACTGTTTTTTATCACGTAACTTTTGATAAAATGCAAATTATACCACTACCCCATAAAATGTTCCCTTATTTGTAGAATTTAAACATTCTGGAACTGCACATACCTATCAACGCCTCATTATAGCCCCAGAGCCAAGTGGCAGATGTACTGTGCTGATGGAGAATGGCTTGCCTGCCCATGTGACCGCACATCATGTCTATGTTTGCAGCTCTCCATCAGTTACAAAATTCTCTGTTGGCACAGCCTCTTCTGGTAGTGGCCAAATGGCTGCTTCTGAATTCACACTTACAGGAAGGCCAGCCAGCCTTTTTGACTGACTGGCATAACCCATAGGCAAGCTCAGATGAGCTCGGAGGTACAATTTTTTCATGAACATCACACTAGCTTATTGCAATGGACTAGTTCAAATAAGTGTCGTTTTTGTTATTAGACGGGGGAAGTTAGTTGTGATGATCACTAGCTTCCACCAAATGATTGTCTCTGGGTCAACACTTTCATGTAAGTGTTGTCTTCCTTATTTTGGACACATCATCAGGACAGATCAACAGCTAGAAAAAGCTGACTTGTTTGGTATAGTGGAGGGTACTCGAAAAACGAGGAAAGCAGTGAGATAGATTGACACAATGGCTGCAACAATGGGTTCAAACATACCAACATTTATGAGGAAGGCCCACCACTGGGCAATGTTTCATTCTGTTATATATAAGATCGCCATGACTCAGAACCATGGAGACTTGATGGCAACTTATATCAACATCAGCTTCTAACCATATAATTTAAATATAACATCCATCATTTCAATATCCCTCACCATATTATCTAATATATCATATTATGATACATTAATATATAACATTATAGACATATCTATATAATGCCTTCTCTTTCACTTAGAGCTTTACCCTTCCTGAACATATCAGGAAAGACCATAGGGTGAGTAGACCATGCTGATTGGCCATATCTTCTTTTCCCATTACTTTCTTTTTAAGAGTATGCCAGGCTATTTTATTTCTCAAGGTTTTCCTCTCTCTGAGACTTAGAGAAAGTTACAGAGATTTCAGAAATTTTACCAGGTTATTACAGTTTCTGTCCGTTGTTGATAGAGCCTATTCTCCTGAATGCCCAAGTACATGCTTTGCCTGTGTTATTCCTGAATAAATTCTCTAGGTAACAATGTAGTTATAATTTAACATAAATTGTTACTTTCAATTCTCACAGAAGAAAATTTTTAAAAAACCTGTAAAACAACTATTCTTATCCCCTTTTAAATATGATAAAACTGAGGTTGAAACAGGATTAGGTAATTAACTGATTTAAAAACCCTTGTTCACTCTACTTGCACCCACATTTTCTCCTTATGATATGTTAGAAGATAACAAAACAATTTTGAATGAGAGAATTCAAGAGGCCAGAGGTGGGTCCTGTCTAATGCTAGGGTTGTTCTAGGTGCAAATCGTAGTTGATTCCACTTGAATTTTCTGCAAGTGGCCCAGCTCTTTGTTTTTTTCATAACCTGCTTCAAATTATCTTCCCTTGTCTTTTTCTCTTCAGCTCACAGGCATTTTTGTGATGAATATAATTCACAACAACAAAAAATATCCCACTTTCAGTTATTGTAAGTTGTATATAAAATGCTACATCAATTACTGCTAAAATTTCATTCTGAGCTTGTTAGTGGAGGGAGATCAAAACCTTGCTGAGTCCTGATTTTTGATTACTTGTGTTAATTTGTGGTCCAATTGCTCATAATAATGGTCAGTAGTGCCACTGTGTATTTAATGACTCACAGTAGTAAAAAATTATTGCTAACAATTTTGCCTTTTATATAGTAGTAATATTTATATATTTACTAATTATCTGAAAATGTTCCATTCAATATTCTCTGCAAATCAAATTCCCCAAAATGTAAGCATATAAACTCATGTTTATATTTGCAGCAAAGTTGCTCTCAGTCAAACCTAATGCCTTTTTTAAGAAAATAAAAATATTTTGAAGTTGCCTTTTTACTTTTTTAAAAAAATATTTTATTACATTTTTGGTGAAAATATACACAGCAAAACCCACTTCCCACTCAATGATTTTTACACATAATGTTGAATGACATTAGTTACATTTTTCACATTGTGTCAACATTCTCATTATTTCCATTCCAGTCATTTCATTCCCATTAACTTAATCTCACTGTGCCCCAACATTCTCATTTTTGCTTTAGAGTAACCGTTTGTCCATTTGGTCTCATATAGATAATTTTTCTAAACAGCACAGTACTCAAGGGTGAAATTCTTTACTTTTTGAGTTAACCTGCTATTTACTTAAAAGGTGACTTCAGGGGATAGTTTCACTTCAAGGTTTAAAGAGTATCTCAGCATAATAGTCTCACGGATGTCTCCAATCTCAGTGGATCCTGTAAGTCTGGATACTTTTGTAAGATTTTGAAGTTCTGTTCCACATTTTTGTCCCTTTCTATCAAGACTCACCTATTGTGCCCCTGATCAGAATGTTCAGTAGTGGTAGCTGGACACCATTTAGTTCTTCTGGCCTCAAGGTAGAGAAGGCAGTGGTTCATGGAGACAATTAGTCCCTCAGTCTGGTTCCTTCTCTGATTCTTGGGTTTCCTGCTTTCTCTTTTGCTACAGCCAAATAGAGACCAACAGTTGCATCTTAGATTGCTGTTCATAAGCTTTTAAGACCCTGGGCATTACTCACCAACTAGGAAGTAGAACATAAACTTTAAGAACTATATTATGCCAATTGACTGAATTGTCCCATGAGACCACGATCCTAAGTTTTCAAACCAAGAAAACTAATTGGGTGAGGTGATTGCTTATGCCTAAGAAGTATCAGCATTGGTAGCCCCTATTTGTTTTATTAGATATACAATTCATTGTTGTTGTTGTTACAAAATTATATACATACCATACCAAACCAAAAACCAAACTCATTGCCATCAAGTCAATTCCGACTCATAACAACCCTCTAGGACAGAGTAGAACTGCCCCATACGGTTTCCAAGGTGCCGCTGGTGGATTCCAACTGCCAAACTTTTGATTAGCAGCTGTAGCTCTTAACCACTGCACCACCAGCATAGCATTTGCCAATTCATCCTTTTTCTTATGTACAACTTAGTGGCATCAACTACATTAGTCAAGCTACAAAGTTCACCCACATTTGGTGCTACTTTTTCCATCACCATAAACAAAAAGAGATTGATTTTCCCCTTTCCCCCCATCCCTTATAACCACCAGTGAATACTGGTCTTTGCATATTTACCTATTCTTATCATTTCATAAAAGTGAGATCATACAATAACTGTCCTTTTGTGATTGACTTATTTCACTCAGCATAATGTCCTCCAGGTGCATCCACGTTGCAAGATGATTTGGGAACTCTTTTTTTTTATGGCTGAGTAGTATTCCATTGTACTTATGTACCACCTTTTGTTTATCCATTCATCCATTGGTGGGCACTTCGGTTGTTTCCATCTTTCTGCTATTGTGCATAGTGTTGCAATGACACAGGTGTGCATATTTCTGTTCTTGTCACTTCTATTAGATTCCCTAGGGTATATACCTAGGAAAGGAATTGCTGGGTCATATGGTAGTTCTATTTCTAATTTTTTGAGGAATTGTCACACTGTTTTCCAGAGAGGTTGTACCATTTTACATTTCCACCAGCAGTGGATAATGTTTCCAATCTCCCCATATCCTTGCCTACATTTTTTGTTTACTGTTTGTTTTTGTTTTTTAAATCAATGCCATTTTAGCAGGGGTGAGATGTCGTCTCATTGTCATTTTGATTTGCATCTCTCTAATGGCTAATAACAATGAGCATCTTTTCATGTGTTTTGTTGGCCACTTGAATATCCTCTTTGATGAAGTGTCTGTGTCTTTTCCCTATTTTTTGATTCGGTTATTTGTCTTTTTGTTATTAAGTAGAGAAATTTTATATATATTTTGGATATTAGACCCTTACTGGATATATCATTCCTGAAGATTCTTCCTCAGTTTGTAGGTTGTCTTTTTACTTTTTTGATAAAGTCTTTTGATAAGCATAAGTATTTAATTTTTATGAGGTCCCAGTTATCTAATGTGTTTTCTGGTGTTCATGCATTTGTAGTTGTGTTTGATAATCTATTATTTAAAAACAAACAAACAAACAGAAACAAAACCCTAGGTCCCATAGTTTTGCCCCTGTATTTTCTTCCAAGAACTTCATATTTTCAGTTTTAACGGTTAAGTCCTCAATCCATTTTGAGTTAGTCTTTTTGTGTATGGTGTGAGGTGTGTGTCCTGTTTCATTTCCTTCTTTACTTTTTGAAAGGTGTAGCTAATATAAAATACAGATATATCTAAAAATAAATATAAACCATCAACCATAATATAGGATTGATAGAAAATTAATGTTTGAATCATGTTCCCTGAAAGTAGAGCCTGCACTAGAAGTCATACACATGGAATTCACTAAAAGAGTACTTTTAGGAGAAGTGAAGCAAGGGATGCACACTAGGGCAGGAGAAGGAGCTAAACAAGGATGTGAAGATCTCAACTGGAGTTGAGCTTCAGCCTCATACTACAAAAAGCTCTAGCACTGTGCCATCTAATACGGTAACCACTAGACATCTGTGGCTGTTGGGCACCTGACTGCGTGAGAGGAGAATTAAATAATTTCATTTTAAGTAATTTAAATTTAAAAATTAATACTTTGTTCAGTTACTGAAAATTTTAAGTCTGTTTTTCAACTGTAAATGTTACAAAATCCAAATACAGATCAAGTATTTCCATTAAAAGTTTAGTGGTCAAATTGAGATATACTGTAAGTTTAAAACACACACCAGGATTTAAAAACTTATTGTGAAAAAATAATATCAAATATCTCAATAATAATTTTATTATTAATGACCTACTGAAATAATATTTTATATACATTGGGTTAAATAAAATATATCATTAAAATTAATTTCACCTGTTTTATATTTTTTCATACCGCTATTAGAAAATTTTAAATCATAGATGTGATTTGCATTATATTTCTATTGGACAACAGTGGTCTAGAGCAACACTATCCAATAGAATTTTTGTGATGGTGGAAGTGTTCTGTATCTGTGCTGTCCAGTACAGTAGCCACTAGTCACATGTGGCTATAAAATGCATGAAATGTGGCTAATGAGACTGAGGAACTGAATTTTTTATTTAAATTAATTGAAATATAAATTTAAATAGTCACATGTGGCTGGTGGCTGCCACAGTAGACAATACAGTGAGAGTATGATGCCACAAAATGGTCACACCTTAAGGCAAGGGCTTGAGGTTTTTAACCTCATGGCAGCTGGTCACTGGCTGAGTGCTGTTTTTAGGGAATTGAAGGAGCTTCCATTCCAGCAAAAGGCAATTATCTGAAGGGACATCTGTGGGCAGTGAATACCAGCTTTCACAGTGGCTGTGATATGGTGGTATGTGTCAGGTAAAGTGGAGATAGTAAGGGCACTAATAGTGTTCACTGTAAAAAGTAATTAATAATAAAATCACACACACACACACACACACACACATATATACATATACACTTGAAAGCATAAGAAAAGTACTCAAACAATTGCACCTATTCATAGAGTTATCATAAATATGACAGCTACTGATGAAGGTGTGTTGTGTGGAGATACAAATACCATAAGCAATGCTGCTTTGAATGACATGATTTTCTAAACTATGGCTAATTCTTCGTTGTTGTTGTTGTCAGGTGCCGTCCAGTCGGTTCTGACTCACAGCTACCCTAGGCACAACAGAACGAAACACTGCCCGGTCCTGTGCCATCCTCACAATCATTGTTATGCTTGAGCCCATTGTTGCAGCCACTGTGTTAATCCATCTCATTGAGGGTCTTCCTCTCTTTCACTCACCCTCTATTTTACCAAGCATGATGTCCTTCTCCAGGGACTAGTCCTTCCTAATAACATGCCCAAAGTATGTACACTTCTCCATTACAGACCATGTAATACTTCTCAGCAATATGAAGAAACAAACTACTGATACAAGTAACAATGTGAATGAATTTTCAAGGAGCCAGGCTGACTGAAAAGAGTCAATCCCAGAAGGTGTCCTACTACATAATTCCATTTATATAGCATTTTTGGAATGACAAAATTATAGAGATAGAAACAGATTAGGGGCTGTTGGGACGTAGGAATGGTGTTTGAAATGGAGCAAAGCAGGCAGATATATCTCTTATTTCTTACATGTGCATGTGAATCTGCCACTATCTTAAAATAAAAAGTTAAAAAACAAGATAAGTGGCATTAATAATGTCAATGCAAAGTACATACCAGTACTTTAAAACACACACACACACACACACAGATTACTGTTAGAAAAAGTATGAAACTAATGTAATAATTTAATAGCTACCAAAATAACACATATCTCCCACAAGAAGATGCATGTTATTTTCTCAAATAGAGTGTAAATTCTAAAGTACTATTTTACTGGTCTAATTATTATATGTATACTTATATAGAGTTTTGGAATTTAAGGGTTCTAAAAATTCTAGATACGTAGTACACAGTACATAGATCAAGAGAGAGTCGTTCAAACAGAGCAAGGGAATACTTTGTGGTTTAAAGTTAGGAAAGGTGTGTGTCAGGGTTGTATCCTTTCACCATATTTATTCAATCTATATGCTGAGCAAATAATCTGGGAAGCTGGACTATACGAAGAAGAACAGGGCATTAACAACCTTCGTTATGCAGATGACACAACTTTGTTTGCTGAAAGTGAAGAAGACTTGAAGCATTTACTGATGAAGATCCAAGACCACAGCCTTCAATATAGATTGTACTTTAACATAAACAAAACAAAAATCCTCACAACTGGACCGATAAGCAACATCATGATAAATGGAAAAAAGATTGAAGTTGTCAAGGATTTCATTTAACTTGGATCCACAATTAAGACTCATGGAAGCAGCAGTCAAGAAATCAGATGACGCATTGCATTGAGTAAATCTGCTGCAAAAGACCTCTTTAAAGTGTTAAAAAGCAAAGATGTCACTTTAAGGACTAAGGTGCGCCTGACCCAAGCCATGGTATTTTCAATTGCCTCATACATATGTGAAAGCTGGACAATGAATAAGGACGACTGAAGAAGAATTGACGCCTTTGAATTATGGTGTTGGTGAAGAATACTGAATATACCATGGACTTCCAGAAGAATTAACAGATCTGTCTTGGAAGAAGTACAGCCAGAATGTTCCTTAGAATCAAGGATGGCAAGACTTCATCTCACATATTTTGGACACGTTATCAGGAGGGATCAGTCCCTAGAAAAGGATATCATGCTTGGTAGAGTAGAAGGTCATCGAAAAAGAGGAAGACCCTCAACGAAATGGACTGACACAGTGGCTGCAACAATGGGCCCAAGCATAACGATTGTGAGGATGGCGCAAGACCAGGCAGTGTTTCGTTCTGTTGTACATAGGGTTGCTATCAGTTGGAACCTACTGGGTGGCACCTAACAAAAACAACAAAATTCTAGATAGAATTCAAGAAGAATGTCTATTAGAACATGCTGTCATTTTAACTTTATGGACAGAAAGACAGAAATAACAATAAGAAACACAGGGGAGAAAAGTCAAGGTCAATTTAGAGAAAAAAAATATTTTCATATTACACATTTACAAGTTAAGTTGCAATAGTGGACCTTCCTTGGACTCTGGACTGCAGTCATTTGGATTAGTCTTTCATTTAAAAAATATATTAAGAATGCAAAAAATTCTTACATCAGGCATACATATTCTCCTTTAAAAAGTGTCCATGAAAACTCTCAGGGTCTTAGAGTTAAAAGATATATCTAGATTTCCCATATTGGTGTATCTGAATTATCATGTATCTTAAGGAATATAATTTGATCAACTCTGAAAATCTCCTACTCATGAGTTTGTCTTGGGAAAAAAAAAAAATAGGGAAAGCAGAGAGGACAGGCAAAGAAGGAAAACAAGATTGCCATCTCATTAGGCAGATAATTGAAGGAAATGTGATGGAATATGTCCATCATGCCTAACTGCCCTCACAGACTGCGAACCCTTGCGCTATAACCTGAACATGCTGAAAACGGTTTTTAGCTATTGCATAAATTATTTTTCCTTGAGAGGAAGCAATAAGGAACCATAGGAGTCTCAGCAGGCAGAAGTCTCCAGATAAAGCTACACTTACAGGGAAGGAATTGTTACTAATAATTATAATAACAACTATTCAGAGAAAGAGATATCCATCTTTTTAAAAATCAGCTGCTTTTCCTTACTTCTGAACCTCATTGTTTCCTGTATCTTCCTGGAATACATTTCTATGATTCTATCCAACCCCCCACAACTGTCTTAGCCTGATGATGTTCTCTGTCTTCCCTACCAATCCATTCTTTATATTCTTTCCAGGTTGATCTTAAATTACTCTCTTCAGTCACTCTAGCAGCAAAACTATATAAAAAAAAATACATCATATCGAGTTTAAATCATCTTTTTGCCTTTCAGAGTCCTTACAGTCTGCTCAATCCAACCTTTTCATCTGTATTTTTTACTGTTCCCTGAAGTACTTTTTTCCCATTGTTCTGCTCAAGCCTCTGTGTTCATGTAGTTCCGAAATTCTAATGAGATGACTATAAGTACCATGGAGGAATATTTCAAATTTTCTGCTTAAGTAAGAATGTAATGTCAAATAGTCCTGATGAAGAGCAATTCACTATTTTACTCCCAAATTATAGTGTTATCATGTCATGTTACTATTCCTTATCTTTTAAGAAGAGCATCCTGGAATAATCTGCAGTGTCATTTGACATGAAGAGTTTGTAGTTTGCCTTTCATCATTGCTGTGTCGTTAGGTGCCTCGAGTCGGTTCAGACTCACAGCGACACTATGTACAACAGAACCAAACACTGCCGAGTCCTGCGCCATGCTCACAACCGTTGTTATGTTCCAGCCCACTATTCCAGCCACTGTGTTAATCCATTTCGTTGAGGGTTTTCCTGCTTTCCACTGACCCTCTACTTTACCAAGCATGATGTGCTTCCCCAGGGACTGGTCCCTCCTGATAACATGTCTAAAGTATGTGAGACGAAGTCTCGCCATCCTTGCTTCTAAGGAACATTCTTGCTGTACTTCCTTCAAGACAGATTTGTTCATTCTTCTGGCAGTCCATGGTATATTCAATATTATTTGCCAACGCCATAATTCAAAGGTGTCACTTCTTCTTCAGTCTTCCTTATTCATTGTGGATTTTTCTCATGCGTATGATGTAATTGAAAATACCATGGCTTGGGTCAGGCGCACCTTAGTCCTTAAAGTGACATCTTTGCTTTTTAACACTTTAAAGAGGTCTTTGGCAGCAGATTTGCTCAGTGCAATACGTTGTTTGATTTCTTGTCTGCTGCTTCCATGGAAATTGATTGTGGATCCAAGTAAAATGAAATCCTTGACAATTTCAATCATTGCTGTAGAGGACTAATACAATACACATATTCAGCTGTAATACTGATGCTCAATGGGGGCAAGGAAGGGAAATCATTCAAGTGTCAAGATATTGAGCTGAATGTCACAAGAAAATGGATGCTCGAAAGGTGAAAGCTGTTCCAGAGCAAACATTTCCAACTTGAAGGCAAAAATTATAGAGACGAGTCTACGTCTCCTGTTTTTTTTTTTTTTTTTTCCTGATAATGATTTCTACAATTTTGGTCAAGTACTGTAGGCTGTTAGTATGTTAGAATACAATTAAATCTGATAAATGACTGGGAATGTTTGCCTTAGAAGAAAACTTTTTTTTCTTTTTATCCTTCCTACAGAAACCTTATTCAAACTATCTGTTTTGAAGCTAATCTAGAGACATCAACAGCTCCATCTTCCACAGTACTCAGCAGAAATTCATGACATCTATACAATCTCTTAAATTTCTTAAATAGGTTTAGTCTTTTCTTCCCTTCTTCCTTCCTTCTTTCCTTCCTTCCTCTGTTTCTTTCTCCCTCTCTTGCTCTCTCTCTCTCTCTCTTCCTCCCTCCTTTCTTTCCTTCCTTCCTTCCTCTCTTTCTCTTGCTCTCTCTCTCTCCCTTCCTTCCTTTCAAGTTTCTCCAGGGCTTTATAAAGCAACTTTTATTGTAAAAGCGGTGGTCCTGGAATCTGCTACACATTCCATAGCTACTGAATCTTAGTGCATTTACTCATTCTGTATCCTTGTACCTGGAATTTTCCTGGTATTCCTGAATACCAATTCATAGCCTTCCAAATTATTTGAGGTCAGCCCAACCTTCCCCCACCCCCCTTATGAATTTCTACTAACTAAGAAGGATACTTTTATTGCCAGGAATAGAAATCAACTTAGGGAGAAGAGGGTTTTGACCTCATGGGCATCTCATGTCAAAAAATAAAGAGCTGAGTCCCATAGGATATCAGATCTAAAGGTTATATATTGAAGTCTCTGTTCTTTTTCTCTTATTGAATCTTGTCCCTTCTTTACTTTGAGAATTTATCCAATTTCCTCCTTCTCTTTGCAGATCTACTTTAACTTCTTGTCTATTACTTCCTGACTCTCCCATAACTTTGATTTGCATGAGGCTTTGACCTGAAAGCATCCTGTAATAGTTTAGTCTCTTCTGCTAAGGCACAGAGATTAGCATTCTATCCATGTGAAGATGGAAGCAAACCCTGGTGACTATTGGCAACTTTTTTAATAAACTTTGACTAAGGAGTAGATTTAGACTAAGTACTGAATTACTTTTCTGATTAAGGCAACTTCTTTGTGGTTAAAGGAGTTTTAGCCAAGTTTCAACATCTAATTGCAAAGACTTTCTCCACACTTGAGACTGGTCGATTTTCATCCTTGAGCAATTTCTGAAAATGAAACCAACCAGTAATCTTTATTTTCTAGATAAAAATGAGTTTGTTCAGCTCATCAGAAACACAAAATTTAATCTAAAATTGATACCTTTTTGTGACAATTATTGAGCATTTTTTCTAATCAATAAATAGATTATTATTACAAAAGGAAAATTTAATCTTTGCATATGGGTTGAGAGGTGATTATTAAAAAGAAGAATCTGGAAATGAAGAAAAGTAGTATCAAAATATGTAAAACATGAAATATATAGTAACTGAGAACTAGTCTGATATACTGGAAAGGGCCCTCAGTCAACAAATCAGAAGACCTGGATTTAATTTTGGTCGGTCTCATCTATTTTTATACTTATTATCAAGTTATTCCTGATCTTCGGTTTCTTTATCATAAGGAAGCCAGGAAAAATGGATTTCAATTTGTGCCTAATTATTTAATTCCCTATAGCCAAAACCAAACCCACTGCCATCAAGTCAATTCCAACTCATAGTGACCTTATAGGACAGAGTAGAACTGCCCCATAGGGTTTCCAAGGAGTGGCTGGTAGATTCGAATTGCCGACCTTTTGGTTAGCAGCCTGAGCTCTTAACCACTGAACCACCAGGGCTCCTTAATTCCCTATGGAAACAAAATTTTATTTTTTGTATTGTGGTAATTTGGGTAGTCTAAGTTAACATTGCTGTTGAGTCTATGCCAATACATGGCGACCCACGTGAGTCAGAGTAGAACCGTGCTCCATAGGGTTTTCAATGGCTGATTTTTCTGAAGTAGATCATCAGGAGCCCCTGGGTAGGGCAAACAGTTAACATGCTTAACTATTAACTGAAAGGTTGGAGGTTTGAGTTCACCCAGAGGCACCTCAGAAGAAAAGCCTGGAGATTTACTTCTGAAAAATCAGCCACTGAAAACCCTATGGAGCACGGTTCTACTCTGAGACATATGAGGTCTCCATGAATTGGAATCGAGTCAGCAGCAACTGGTTTGGTTTAAGCTAATATTTAAGAAATATCAGTGTTCAAGAAACACAGTGAAGGAACGCATTAAGGAAGGAATCAACTTGATGGCAACAACAACAGTTTTTAGTAGACATATTTTATAGCATTCTTAGTCATATCATCCCATTTTATCCTCATAAAAATTCTATCTAAACTGGCTTAGGCATTAAAGTGAATCTATTGGCTTATATAGTTGAAAGGTCCTTTGGGCATGGCTAGATCCAGGGTCTAACAAAACAACATGAGGATGCAGGCTGTATTGATCAGTTAGCTCTACTCTTCCATGTCCTCGCTTCAGTTTCAGAAGGCTGTTTCCCTTGATAATGACAAGATCACTGTAGTAAATCCTGCCTGGCATCCTCAAGGCTCAGAGACAAGAGAATAAAAACAGCTTAAACCAAGATATCAGACCCATCAAAGGCCCAAATCCAGTCACATATTCGTCCCTGAACTAACCACAGTTGCCCAATGGATGAAATACTTTGACTGGCTTAAGCGCAATCTACTTGCTGCACCTCTGGTAACAAAACATATTAAAGAGAATAGGGGAAAAGTGTAGTTCCTCAGAGAAAATTTAGGATGCTATTTCTGGAGTTAAACTTAATGGAAGTCAGGAAGCAGAATAATGCATTAATTCATCCAACAGGTGTTTGTTGACCACTGTCCATGAGCCAGACACTGTGCTAGGTACCGGGGTTATAGTACTAAACAATCAGACAGTGCGTTAGCTTTCATGGTGCAGGGCCAGGCAGTGTTCCGTTCTGTTGTACATAGGGTTACTATGAGTCTGAACTGACTTGATGGCAACTACCAACAACATTAGCTTTCATGGAGGTTAGATTCTGGTGGAGGTGGGAAGATATACAAACAATCTATGCTGAGAATAGATTTCTATTTCTATTTTCCCAGAGAAAAGGCAATTGAATTACACCAAGTCCAAATTCTATGCCAAATTTCCCATTAGACATTTTTCAATTCATAGATATCATAGGGTCAAGAGGCTGAAAAGTTATACTGAAAGTGGTGCTTAAAAAACAGAAGAATTTAAACATAGATGGAATTCAAAAGATAGAATGTGACTAAATGCAGTTAAAATATTCTAAGTTTCCAGCTTTATTGAGAAAGTGGTAAAAGTAATAATTAATTGAAAGCACTTCAAATTTCCATATGCCACCTATAATGTTCTTTACTCCACTTAGATGAATAGTCCAAATTGCTCTGTTTCTTAGTCTTTATTCTTAATATCATTTATTCTCCTTTCTAAATGAGTTATGAGCATAGCGTTGTTGTTGTTTCTGCCATCTACACCCATACGGTTTACGGCAGCATGACTTTACAACTGAACTACTCTCACTGTTATGGATTGAATTGGGTCCCCTCAAAATATACGTTGAAATCCTACCCCTGTACCTGTAAATATGACCCTGTTTGGAAATAGGGGGTTTTCTTTTGTTATGTTAATTAGGTCATACCAGTGTAGGGTGGGTCCTAAACTTAATTACTTCAGAGTTATAAAAAGAGCAGAATAGACAGAGAGGGGCAGACACAAGGGGCAGACACGATATGAAGAGAGACACACAAGGCAGAAGCATCTACAATCCCAGGAACACTATGGATGGCAGCTACTAGAAGCTGAAATAGACAAAAAAGGACCTCCCTCTATAGCCATGCCATGAACTCAGACTTTTAGCCTCCTGAACTGCGAGAAAATAAATTTCTATTCTTTAAAGTCACCCACTTGTGACATATTTTGTTACAAAAGCACTAGGTAACTAAGACATTCACTAACATATCTTTTCCATTCCAGGGAACTCTTCTGCAAGAAAATAAAAGCTGCAAGTAACTTTATTGTTCATTTCAGGAACTTCTCGGGAAACCTTTTAAATGAATATCATCATTCAACTTTCAGTGGATGACATCAAAAAACTGTTTACTCTCTAAGATTCCAAGACTTCTCACACTTTCGCTTGACCCAGAACTTCAGACTTGTTTCGACCAACCCTCAATCATCAGACTTACACAAACCTAATCAAGTCCCGACCTTGAAAGATCCATCTAAAACTAGATTTCCAAAACCTCACAACTATCCTGACTCTGCCTTTCCCACTTAGAGATGTTACCAAGACTCTACCAAGGTAGTGATCTCCCTTTCCACCCTTTGCCTCAACAGGATGTTTTGGTGGCATTTTTATGGAGCCAGAATACAGCAGTCTTGAGGGAGTTTAACTACGAGGATTCTAACATACGGTGCCTGCATGTAGTTGTTGAATGAACAGATGTAAGAATTACAGGTTTATTCTGATTCAGAATAGGTCACCCTTCATAGCACTGTACTTAAACTATAAAAATTCTGTAGTGAGTGATAAAGAATTGTGTTAATAAATCTCTAGGGGCCATAATATTTCCACATTATTTCTGTTTTCTTAAAGAATATCTCAAAGAATTGTGGAAGGACTAGTATGGACATTCTGGAAAGAAATGTGCAAATCATTTGCAGACAAAACATGAAATTAAAATTGACCAATTTGAGTATTCATTGATACCTGATGAGGAGCACTGTATCTAAGATTACAGATTTAGATTCTTTACCAAGTGCTCTCTGATGAAGTGTAGATAGTCAATTCTCAAAAACTTCAAAAGCTTTTGTGCAGTCAATTTTGTCTTCCTATAACCTCTAAGTGCAAAAACCCTTGTTGAATTTCATGCAAGATAAAGATGTTTTAGAAATACAACCTAGTACCCTAGGAATATTTTTTTCCGTCTTTTTTTTTTTTTTAAATTTGTGTCTCATTTAAGTAACTGCAAGCCACAACTTACCTTACTGCTTCCTTAAGGAAATTGCTATCCTAATAAAATGTAAGCTTGTGTGTGTGTGTATGTGTGTGGTGAAAATGGCAATTTTCCATGATTACATTAATCTAAGTGCCAAGATTGAAGCTCAAGATTTAGAGTCCCAGCCTATGGTTGATTAGACAAGAGAAGAATAATAGCATTGACTACTCTGTCTTACAGAGAGAAATAATGCAAATAGGCACAGCCTTAGGGTAGCAAATATTATATGTTTGTCCTGTCAAAGTCTTAATATCCCAGAGGGTTCTCTGTGTGGATAGAAGGTTAATTCAATGAATGGTCAGGCAAAATAAATGGCAAACCCTACCTTCAAGCTTCAGTTTTTGCTTTTTAGAGAGAAGGACTTTTTCCTTAGACCAGAGAAGGGAAACCCACAATTGCATTATAAAGCAAGGCATTCCTATAGGCAGAAATAGTTCAGATAGAAATTAAAGACAAAAGGTAGCCTGGTGATTTGGGGTTTGCCCCTCCTGGGCAGTTAGACAAAATAGATTGTGAAATGCTTTTGTAGACAACAAAGCCCTATAAAAATGCCAGCCCATTAATCATGGGTGATTTTCATTACTATAATATTGATTAGCACAGCAACTATGCAAAATCTAAGCTAGACACTATGCTTTCCTGAGCTTGCTTTTTTCTCCTCTCAGTTTCTTGAACAGCTAGCTTAACCAAAGCCTATTTTAAGATCCCAAAAAGAGCAAACATGAATAAAGTTGAAGGTTGTGGAAGGCTACAATGAGAAATTATTGAAGACAATGGAATTCTGGTTTCTGTTAGAAAATTTAGATTCTTCAAAGAATGCTCTGCAAAGTATTATGCCTCCAGGGAAGGATTCAGTCAATTTCTTACAATAAATGCATGAATGGTTCTACTTGGTTTTATTCCCTGGATTGAATATTTGTAGTTTAAAATATATATATTTGATATACTTTGCAAAGTATATATATGTATATATATATATATCCTGTACTTTGGGGCCTATCCTCTCTGTATTTGTAGGTACATTGTCTTCCAACACACAATTTCGGTTCACACAAATATAGTAAAGAAAATCTCTTGATTTATATTGAAATAATATACCTAATAATGGTTGGTGAGATTCACATATTTATGTTTACTACATGTGCAGAGGAAACATAGTTTCCTAACTTTTCTATCACTGATCTCATGGTCTTCTCAAGCCCTTAACCTACTGTGTAGCAATAAATAAAATGTAAAAAAAAAAACTTCAAACTTATCTTTCAATGTCCTTAATTTCTTTTGGTTTTATATACTGGTCTTAAATGATTTAAGATTTTGAGTAAATTCTCAGCCTTTCAGATTTAACTCCACTGTCTACTTAGCCCTGAAAGATGACCTCTGTGTATCTAGGGTAGGAAGGATAATCCCAATAGACCTCATGGAGGGTGGTATGGGATGATGGCAGGGAGGTCGAGGAAGACTTCAGGTTCTCAAATGTAGGTCTGTGTGCTGTCTTCCCAAGCAGAGTGTTTAACCTGCCAGGTCTGGTCTTTTTGATCTCTGAACTGATGTCCCTTGAGATGCTTCTGGTCCTAATTAGCATTAAGCTGGTATCTCATGATGAATTCCTTTTTTTTTTTTCCTTTTGGTTATAAAATCTTTATGTACTGCAGTCTCGTCACCCTTACTCACCCCAGGCCAGTCTCTTTTTATTGGTCTACTCAGCATAGCTATCGTTCTTCACAGAAACTTCTGGGTCTTCTGTATTCTCCAGTGATCTATGAGGTACCAAGGGCATTGCTTAAGGCTCATCAGTCTACCCTGGTCTCATAATCACTCACACACCACTCTTGACCGGCACAAAGGCAAATGAGGAGCGTCTCATAGACGGTAGCAACCTCTCAGGGGCTATACTGTGGGAAACCAGCCAAACTTCTTGTGGTAGAAGTAAGATAGGATTGGAAACAGGGCATAGATGCAAGACTATTTCTTTCTTCTCCACCTTTTATGTGAAGGATGAGGCTATTCAAAGCAATAAGCTAAACAATATCTGAAAATACTTCTAAAAAGGTATAAAGATAGATCTCTCTTTTTTTTTTTTTTAATTGTGCTTCAGGTGAAGGCTTACAGAACAAATAGTTTCTCATGAAACAGTAGTACACATATTGTTTTATGACATTGGTTAACAGTCCCACAACTTGTCAACCCTCTCCCTTCTCGATCTTTTGTTGTTGTTGTTGTTGAAAATATACATAGCCAAGATACACCATTTAAAAAATTTCTACATGCACAGTTCAGTGACATCGACTACGCTCTTCCAATTGTTCTGCTATTCTCACTTTAGATGAAGGCTTACAGAACAAAATAGTTTCTCATTTAACAGTTAGTATACATGTTGCCCTATGACAATGGTCAACAACCTCACAACACATCAACACTATCCTTACTCATCCTTGGGTTCCCTATCACCAGCTTTCCTCTCCCCTTCTGCCTGCTGGCGCTTGTCCCTGGACTGCTGTGCCTCACTAGTCCCATTTGTTTTTATGGGGCTGTCCACTCCCCGGCTGAACGGTGAATCTCGGAAATGACTTCACCACTGAGCTAAAAGGGT
>NW_004444077.1:697936-716925 GCF_000243295.1 Trichechus manatus latirostris
GAGCAGTCAGTGGTGGTAGCCCGGCACCATCTAGCTGTACTGGACTTGGTCTGGTGGAGGCCATGGTAGTGTGTTCCATTAGTCCTTTGGACTAATCTTTTCCTTGTATCCTTTTCTCTTCATTCTCCCTTGCTCCCGAAGGGATGAGACCAGTGGAGTATCTTAGATGGCTGCTCAGAGGCTTTTAAGACCCCAGAAGCTACTCACCAAGCTAGAATGTAGAACATTGTCTTTATAAACTGTGTTATGCCAATTTAGTTCCCTCTTCTTAATAACATTTATTGAATACCTATTATATGCCAGACATACTGCCAATATCTATAAATGCATTGTCTCATTTAATTCTCATAACAACTTTGGAAGTAGGTATCAGTGTTTTATCCATTTTATTGAGAAGAAACTGAGGTTCAAGGAGTTAAATAACTTTATGTCACACAGCCAGTATAGGATAAGGCTGATATCACATCCAAGTATGTCTGACTCCAGATTGATATCCTTAGCTGCTATAATGAAAAATAAAAGGTGAAGAAATGACTCACCCATATCTATACCCCATGGAGAACAACTCTCCAGGAAAATGAAGTAAAACCAAGCAAATATAAAAATAGGAAACTTAATTCATAAGTTTTAGTACGATACATCAATTATCTGTTGTTGGAATTTTTAATGCATGTGTTGGGCATTACATGGGAGGGAAGACCTATTAGTAAATCCAGGAAATTAATGTTCTTCTTAGAGTTTCTAAATGAAGGACGCCAATGTGTAGACAAAAATAAAACTCTAGATGCTGAATACAAATACTGATATTAAATCACTTTGTCATTGAAATATCTAGAGTGCTTTTGGTTTCCAGCGTGAACTTTAACTAATAAAATATATAGATCTGGAAATGGTTTCAGGGAAGGCGCTTAAGATGGAATTTTTGGATTGATTATGTGATCTGGTTGGGTTTGAAGGGAGAGATTATCTCATAACCAATAAAAAATATATTGCAGGTGGCCCGTAACATGTGATCATCTATAGCATGCAGTTTCTTATCACCCAATGGGATTTAGAGTTCATTTTGTTGCTGCCAAGGAACACAACGATGACAATGAGGATTACAAAGACTGTCAGGAGAGCTGGTTTCTTCTGGTTGAACTAGATAGCATAAAGAAAAAAAATATATAGTCCAAGGCCCTGAATTCTTGGTTCTTTACCTCTTTGCTTCCTCCTTTACTCTACTTCCCAAGCCCACCTGGGCCAATAGATTTAGGCTTCTTTGAGACCTCTAAAAGAATCTCTTAAGTCTTTTAGTCACTGGACTGAGGTAACAATAAATCAAACACAGAGAACAATTCTGGGAGTTACAGTGTTACAAAGTAATTTGAATTCACTGCCTTGCCACCTCTCTTATGTGCAAGTCAGGGCGCAGTTTGGGAAAGAGTGAGCCTCTCAGAATCATGATGATAATGTTTGGCTGAGGTACAATAAATCTGAATCTCTTAAGCATCAAAATATCATTGATGTTCCCTTGTCAATACAAGTAGCTTTTCTTCATCCTTCTCTGAGGCTTGCCTTCCTTGAAGATACTGAAATAATCTTACCTTTATTATTCAGGGTCCAGTCAGGAGACAGAAACCATAGAAGTTATTTGAACAGAGAGAATTTAACATGAATAATCGCTAACTATGAAAAAGTTGTTAACTAGATAACTGAAAGAATCCAATGAGAACTAAGGTGTTATAAGGTAGCAACTACAAGATTCAGTTAACATCCCTAAATCTGCGGGAACAAAGGAAGCTATTCAAATTATCGACAATTAAAAACTGAGCAGAGGGGGCCTGAAAATGTAGGACCCAGACCTCTGAGGAGGGGGCATTGCCTGACTGGTGCTGGTGTGTTGATGCAGGTGTATGATAAAGCTAGTTACACCAGTGCTGGAAAAAACGCAGACCAGATTCAGCTACTGTTACTGAAAGAAACTGCTTCTCCTGGAGTGAAGAAGCCATTTCTTGGGATCATCCTAGCAGGAGCCAGAAGCAAACAGGAAACCCACAAGGAACAAACTGGGAGAAGCACTGAGCTTCTTCCTCTTCTTGCCTTGCAGTCTCTAGCATCTCTTACTGCAGATCCTAACATACAGCCAGCTGGCCAAGCAGCAATGTATTTGCAGAGACCTACTTCCAGCATCATAAAGAGTATAGAAGGGTGGGACTGAATCTGAGAGATAAGAACTTAGCAACTGACACATCACCTTAGGCAGTTATTCTGGAAGGATTTGCCAATTATTTTCATGCCCTGTTTCTGCTACCCCTCATGGCTTTCAAATCCATAACCAGAGTCATATCCTAGCACACCTCAGGAGGACACATATAAAATCTGACTTGAGGGGAGATAGTTTGCACTCAGAAAAAAAAAAAAAACAGCTGCAAGACTTTGCTAAATTATACTGTCAAAAACCTAAGGAATATGTGTGGGAGTGGATTCTATGGCTTCTGACTAGAGAAGAATGAACGTAATGTTAGACAGGCTGAGTTACTCCTTAAGGATGAACATACCAGAAATTTTGGATTCAGTACCATCTCCATCATAAACTTTGTGACCATAGGCAAGATACTTAGCTGATCTTTGACTCCTTTTACTCATCTATAAAAAGGGGATAATAATTATATTTATCTTATGAGATTATTGTGAAGACTAAGTTAATTAATATATGTGTCTGTTTACAGAAGTATCCAGAACATAGTAGGTAGTATAAAAGTGTTAAAAAGTAAAAAGATCTCAGTCACCAGAAGTAAATCTAATAGTTTGTGTTTAAATGAAATCTGAACTCAGTAGTCAACTAAATGAAATAAAGTTATTATAAATCCTTTGTATAAAACAATGAAAGGATTCTAAAGGTTTAGCTAGATAGGCATGTTGGAGTACATTTTTCATGTGTAACATTTTAATCTACCCCCTGTTTATATCATATTGGAAGACCATCAAATAAATATTATCCTAGGTGTCTCAAAGGGATTTGTGGCCATTTACAAAGTTGGTGTACATTTTCCATGGAGGAAATTTTGGAAACAACCTCAGCTTGTCAAGGATTACCACACAGAGGCTCTCAGCTAACACAAACATTTGGGGTCTCTTATTTTACCGAGGTTTTGCAGTCAGAGTAAGAGTGTATATGGACTGACTGACAAATAGAATTTTGGCCTCAATTTGCCTCTTACAGTAGGTCTGTAAAACAACCTTTTATTTATTTCTCCCATTCTTAACTATATAATTGGAACAGACATACTTGGCAGCTAACAGAATGCCTATATTGGTTCCCTCACTTGTAAATTGAAGACTATTTTGCTTGTAATGCCTAGGTAAAAGCCCTTGAACTTCCCCTCTCCACCACAATAGTAAACCAATTTCAATATCATAAGCCTGGTTGAACCACAGAGATTAGTGTCACCAGAAGTCTTGAATGATCCCAAGGTTGTGATTTCTATCATGTCTCCATCTAAGTAGCAGAAGATAGATATGTCTTATGCAGAAGATGAATTGGTCTTGGAGAATAACTGAATTATTTTAAACTTGATCAGGTGGTTACTTGCAACTGGAGTTGCTGTTCAAGATGTTATTTCTTTACTCAAGCTGATCAACATTCTCCTGACAACCTGTAAGCAGTTTTCAATTTTCAAATTCTTTTCTTTTTTTTTTTTTCCTGTCTTAATAAACAGATGCAGTTTACTTTCAGATCAACAGCACACCTTTGCTATTCTACCTTGGGTCAGTTCAACCCTCTGGTTCTCTGCATAAACTGGTCTTTAAGAATCTTGATCATCTCAGTATTCCACAGGATATTATGCTGGTGCACTGCATTGATAACATTATGTTGACTGAATGTGGTGAGCAGAAATATTCCAAATAACTTGTCTAGATACATACATGCTAGAGAGTGGGACCCCACAAAACTTAGGGGCCTGCCATCTGAATGGTGATCAGTGGCCTGGGGATGATGAGATAACCCTCCAAAGTAAAGATAGTTGAACAACTAGTACTAACTAATCATCAGCTTCCTTAGTACAGAAATGGTGGCAATGATGGGAGTTAATGCTGGGCAAACCTGAAACCAATAGTCCAGCGGCATCACTTTATTTGGCTCTTCTAATCATTCCAGCATTTTTCAATCACCTAAGTCGTGTATTAAATTTCTTTCCGCTTGAAAAAGAGCGTCTTCTGTTTCCTACACTGAATACTGATGGATGGTGAATTAGTTTCCTATCGTTGCAGCAATAGGAAGTTACTATAACGAATTACTGCAAACTTAGTGGCTTTAAACAACACACATTTATTATATTACAGTTCTAGAGGTCGGAAGTCCAAAACAGGTCTCACTGGGCTAAAATCAAGATGTCAGCAGGGCTGCATTCCTTTCTGGACACTCCAGAGTAGGATCCATTTTCTTGCCTTTTCTAACTTCTAGAGGCTGTCCGTATGTCTTGGCTCATGGCCACCTTTGATATTCAAGGTCATCAGTAGGCAGTCCAATCTTTCTCATATCCCATCACTCTGATTCTTACTCTCTTGCTTCCCTCTCATATATATTGGGCCCAGCCAGATAATCCAGGATAATCATTTTATTTCAAGGTCAGATGATAAACTAACTTAATTCCACTTGCAACTTTATTCCCCTTTGGCATGTAGCATAATACATTCACAGGTTCTGTGGGTTAGGACATGGACATCTTTGAGGAGTCATTATTCTCTGTTTTACAGATACTTTTCCTTCCACCCTTGCTTCATGTTTCCATGAAAACGGAAGTTCCATTTAGTAACCTACTTGACCTCTCTCTGATTCTTCAGGGTAGTAAAAGTGACTTTTACTGAATTGGGAAGATTTATATGAGCACACATGGCTTATCATCTGTATTCTAGAATTCTGTTGGGCTGCAGAGTGCATACATGGTGCTATCTGTTTGAGGTGGCCCTGAGGAGGTGCATGAAGTTGTCTATTACTGGCTGGGTAGGTAATCCTGGGGTGCCTAATTCTGGGTCAAGGGTTAACCAGCTCTTTTATCAACAGAGCTAAGGTCATATTGCCTAAAATTTATTAGTAGTAGTACAGTACTTTGTATTCAACTGTCTACTTCCAGTGTCCATAGTGCAATTGGTTCCCAACTATGACAAAAAAAGGGGGTGTTATATTAATTCCCTAATGTGCCAAAAGGAAATAATAATATGTGCTACAAGCATTGGATGCTTACAAGTGTTAGATCTTACATATTTTAAAGTGATTAAAAGAAAGTAAACCCTTAATAAATGATAGATAAATCATTACTATCATTGAAAGAGGATAAGTACAGATCAGGAAAGTTTTCAGGTTTTAAATAAAATTAGATGTGCAAACTATTTTATGAAATACTCAATAAAAGTGAGTTTTTTAATAAAATCATAATTATTGCACATTCAGTTCCTATTGATCCATATCTTGTCACTAACTATACTAAGGTAAATAGGTAATACTTTCTCTAGAATGCCTCCTGATCTTGTTTTGTAAAAAATGCTTTACATTCTCCAAGTCCAGTCGAAATTTCCAACTTCATTATGAGAGAGTTTGTAGTGGTTAACTGAGGTAAATTTAATGAACTGCCATTATCAAAACATGAGATGTACATAAGGATCTCTAGTTATCTAGAATACCTATCATCTACACAATAAAACTTTATTCTGTTTCTTTTAGGGTAAAAAGTATATAAAATTCATTGCCTAATTATGTGTCTAAGGAAATAACATGACATTAAATTTACTATACCCTTTTCTTGGTTCATTTCTGTCATAATTATGACCAAATACTTCACTAAATAGGTCTATAGATGGTCATTGAGTGACTCTTTTGCTGATCTATAGATTTTCTGAATAAAATCCTTCAGCTTTATCAATTTCTAGATTTTCATAAAAATAAAGAAGTATGTAACCTTTTTGCAAAACAAAATTATTAAATAAAAGATGAAGTTACGTTCTTATACTCAGTATTTTTAAATTATATTTGTTTTTGTTCTCTGACTTTTCAGCTACATTCAAAACATACCACACTTTTTTCTTTTTTTCAACTTCAACCTATTTTATTTAAGCACCATAAAATATGTTGGTTTATCATGCCAATAACTCTATTCCCAACCCCAAATATGGCTAAGTCCCACTACTTAGCATCAACTTAAAAAATAAAACAAACCCGTTGCCATCAAGTTGATTCCAAATCATAATGACCCTATAGGACAGAGTAGAACTGCCCCATAGGGTTTCTAAGTAACAGCTGGTAGATTCAATCTGCTGACCCTTTGGTTTGCAGCCGAGCTCTTAACCACTGCACCACTAGGGCACTCAGACTCTCCATTATCTAGGAAGGATTTTCTGAGCATCACTTACACTTTCTTTGGTGCCCTTTATGCAATTGCACAGCACTGTATTTCCATTATCAGTTGCTCTTGTTTTTGCTGCTCCTTGTTTATGTATCTATCTCCTCCCTTAAGTAATTTCTCCCAGAGTAAAAAGCGTGTATAATTGCTTACCATTTTATTCAAAGTGCCTAGCACAATGACTTGCACATTATGTTGCATTTACACAAATAAATGCACAAGATTTATTATTTATTTTCTTAAGCTTTTCAAATATTTGTCACTGACTTAGTGATTCATAATGGAGATAAGCACTATTAAAGCTGTATTGTAGCAATGCAGTTGGTACATCTTAGTTTCAATTCAGAACCATCAAGGTTTATTTTTTTAACATTTATATTAATGTCAAGAAAGTCGACAACATCTCATTAATTTCTTCCCATTTTAGGTAGTAATTTAATTATGACATGGTGGTAGGCTTTTTCCTTATTCCCCAGGGAACCAAAAGACATGATTTCATGTTTACAAATGGGCTAGCCAAAGTAGCAAAGGTACTCTTTCCCCAGGTTACCATATTTTTAATCTTGTCCTTGTAACAAAACCATGACTCATTAACTAACATATAGTCATTTCCAAAGAGAGAACCCATATGCAATTCTTAATATTTAGCTCACAACTTGAAACTCTGATTGCTTCCAGCTGACGTTAACAAGTTTTTATAATATATTAAGCATCTTTATCAGTGCAATACTCTCCATTCCTCTTCAAACCAGCATACTGTTCACTATATAACTTTTGTAGTAGCATTTTTCCTGTGACATAGTAAGGTCATCTTTGTGGTAGAATAAATAAGGCCAGTCACTGGCAGAACTATAAAATAAGTTTATTTTGGTAACTTGCATTTTCCTTCTTTTCAGTGTCCTCTTTAGGTTGTACAAACCACAAACAATATTCTCCTGTTGTACAATAATTTAGATCCCACACAACTAGGCAATTTTTGAAACCTTTCTAAATACACATGCTATTGTTGTTAGGTGCTGTCAAGTCAATTTTCAACTCACAGCGACTCATGTGACAGAGTAGAACTGTTCCATAGTGTTTTCTAGGCTGTAATGTTTATGGGAGCAGGTTTTTCTCCCGTGGAGCCACTGGATGGGTTCGGACTGCTAACCTCTCGGTTAGTAACAGAGCTCCTAACCATTGCACCACGAGGGCTCCTTTCTAAACACACATACACACATTTAAATCCACAAACTGTTCCTGTCTTATGTCCTTTTTCTTAAGATTTTCTGGTAAATATTAAATTAATTAAACAAATATGCCAATCTTCAAGCTTCAAATCTTGGCCTACCCCACTTTAAATGTTGGAATTCTAACTTCAAGGGATAGATTAAAAAAAAAAATCTTTAATATGCAAGTCATTTATTATTTTAATAAATATATATTATGCTCTTATCACAGATGCCAGGCACTATTCTAGGCACTGGGTATATAGTAATGGAGCAAACAGGCAAAAATCACCTGTAAGTTTAATTCTACCTTGACAAAGCAGCAAAGACGTTGCTTTATCTTGTTTTGGTGTTTTAGTCCATCTCATTGTCTTACTAATTTTCCCCAATATTCTTTCCATCTTACCTTTACATCCTGTCAGGTATCCAGATCCCATCAAAGCCCCCCTTGCCCTATATCTTTACTTTCTATATTCATACCTATAAAATAATCCTATTCTACATCGTATTCCATCAGGGTCCAGATAGCCAGATGTTTGGATATGTCAGAGATTTTAATTCTGAAATTGGACTAACATGTAAATCATCCAACAGTCAACAGCCCCCAGTATATGAGCAACCAAACAAAGGATTTGGGAAAAAAATAGAGATGAGGGGGTGGTGGACAGAGGGGATAATAATACAACCAAAATTAGTTGACTGCCAGTTATCCTCAGAACCATGCTGTTATTTATAGGTACAAGGTCTATTTCATGCAGTTTTCATAATTCATGACTAGAACTTGTCATCCATTTGTTTTCTGAAATTCCTGGATGGTTTTATTGGTCAGCATTCATAGATATCATCTGAAACTGATGGTCTCAGACCCAGAATTTATGGGCCAACTTTATAGATACTATCTATATTATTTTCTATTGCTGCATAACAAATTACTGAAAACCTAACAGCTTAAAACAACATATATTTATTATCTCAGCGTTTCCAAGAGTCATGTATGAGTTAGGTGGATCCTCTGCTCAAAATCTTACAAGGCAGTAATCAATATGTTGATCAGGGCTGGCATCTCATCTGAGGCTCAGAATTTTCTTCAGGATGTTGGCAGAATTCAGTTCCTTGTGGTTGTAGGACTAAGATCCCCCCTTTTTTTTTCTTTTTTTTTTTTTTTTTTGCTGAAAGAAACCAAGCAATCTCAATTCGAGGCATGTGGCCCTCTCAGCATGGCAGCTTACTTCTTCAAAAGCAGATGGGGAACTTCATTCGCGTCAACTATCGCAAAGTCTTACATAATTTAATCACTATAGTGACTGTCCTATAACTGTTGTTATATAAGTTAACCTAATCAAGGGAGTGACTACCCCATCATATTCACAGGCCCACAATCAAGGAGAGGGGATTTTACAAACCACGTACACCTGGGGACAGGAATTTCTGGGATTATCTTAGAATTCTGCCTACCATGATACCCTTAAAGTTTCCTTTTTTATCTTTTGCTGCCTTGCTGTTCTTTAAGAGTTGCTTGAGGATAAATAATGTGGAACAGGGATGGATTCTATAATGCAGAAACAATTTAGCTCCATTCAGAGAAAATCTACGCATTTTCCCAGAGATGTTTGTCCTTCTAGAAAAGTACTTCTGCTTACTTTCTCTCCTAATAATGGCAGAAAACTCTTTTATAAAAAGCAATCTGTGAAATGTCTGCTAAGATTACGTACAAACTACCAAAATCAATTCATATCAATGACAATGGCTTATAGTCCTGAAACATGAGTCTTAAAGTCAATGGTTTCTGTGGAATGGTGGAATGGGGTGTGTTTTTCTAGTTCCCTTGCTAATATTATGATTCAGGGAGTTTTTTAGACCGAACCATGCTACCAGATTTCTTATTTACTTTTCTTATTTTAGAATTACCAATTATGCCTAGTAAGAAGATTTTGTGAATTCTTCAAATATTCTCTTATCTTAAATATAAATATAGCCAATATAGGAGAAAAAAAAAAGCTTTAAAATGTTCGGTAAAGCATGACTGTAGTTTAACAGATCTATATCACACAAAAATCTGTTTGAATTAAAGATGTGTTGAACTCTGAGTATACCTAACAGAGAGAGAAGAAGCTTCGTCTTCTTTTTTTTGTTTCATTTTAGGCACAGACACTGAGTACTACAGCACATTCAAAGAGAATTATATTCTGAACAGGGGAATAACTAACTGTAAGTCACTCAGGCACAATGAACCATGACAAAAAAATCGCTTTTTTATTAAACTGGGTAATTTCTTTCCACAGAAGTGACTATCATTAACAAAAGGTCTTTGAATATCATTTTTTGAAATATATATTCTAATGCAAAATGAAGCACAAGGAAGGCCATGGTTTATTTCGTATCATATGATGTAGAGGAGTCTGATTTATGTCTTCTATTTTTCTTCTCCAGTCACTGAAAAATAGGGAAGGACTTAAGTAGGGATGGATGGAGAAGATTGAGGCACTTATGTACCTGGGGAAAAGCAAACATAATCACTACCACAGAATTACAATAATGCAAAATAGCATAGAAGAGATCTTACTGGACATTTGATGGATTTAATACAAAATGAGAATTTCCTTTTTTTTCTTATTTGGATATGTAATCATGTAAAAATGTTTTCATTAAAAAAGTTAACATGTGAGTTAACATTGCAGACCCTGATAAATTCCACTGTCAGTAGAAATGAAAAGAAATGGAGGACAACAGTTTTCTGGTATTGGTTATATTTATACAGGTAGTCCCTGACTTATGACATATTTGAGTTATGATGAACTGCACTTATGATCATCTTTTTTTTTTTTTTGGTACAGTTTATCTTTCGTAATTTGTACTACATAGAATATCGCAGTGCGTAACTTGCTGATGTCATCCTTCTCAGATGTTCACTCAAAGATGTTCAATGTTAATGATTTACTGTTCAAAACATTGCCTTATAGCAGGCTATTGCCTGGTCTATAAATGAAGTTCTGTATCAGTGTTGGTGCAGGGAGTTGTAAGGGATAGAAAACTGGGCGATGTTCAACTCTAGTGACATATCACAATTGAACTGTGCCCTTGCCCAACAGCTCTTAAAACTCCAACTTCATTGTTACGACACTGATGCTTACTTCCTTGTAATATTTTTCAGTGTATCCAGAACATTGCATCTTCCTGGGAGGAAGTTATGGGGAAATGCATGCAGGGGATTTGGAAAAAATTGCTGAATTATGTGAATACACTCCAAGCATGTGATCAGGATAATCTGAGGGAAGAGCTCAGTGGGAAAATCCTTCATATGGCAAGAATACTAAATTTAGAACTTGATATCAATGATGTGGAACAGCTCATAAATCACGTGAAGAAGGGGAATTGTCAGATCAGGACTTAGTGGATTTTGAAGAGGAAATAAATGCTAAAGAAGAAAGAAATAATGAGGAAGAGGAAGGAGAGAAGCTGTCAAAAACTTTTACAGTGAAAGAACTGTTCTTGTTAGGTGCCATCAAGTCAGTTCCAACTTATAGTGCCCCTACGTACAACAGAACGAAACACTGGTCCTGCGCCATCCTCACAATCGTTGCTATGTTTGAGCCTATTGTTGCAGCCACTGTGACAATCCACCTCTTTGAGGGTCTTCCTCTTTTTCGCTGACCTTCTACTTTACCAAACATGATGTCCTTCTCCAGGGATTGGTCCCGCCTGGTAAGATGTACAAGTACCTGAAATGAAGTCTAGCTATACTGGCATCTAAGGAACATTCTGGCTGTACTTCTTCCAAGACAAATTTGTTCATTCTTCTGGAAGTACATGGTATACTCAATATTCTTTGCTAATGCCATAATTCAAAGGCGTCACTTCTTCTTCGGTCTTCCTTATTCATTATCCAGCTTTAGCATAGATAAAAGACCATTGAAAATATCATGGCTTGGGTCAGGCGCATCTCAGTCCTCACAGTGACATCTTTGGTTTTCAAAAGATTTACTGAAGGATTAGCTGAAGTTTTTTCTAAACTAAAACAAGGGCTTCAGTTGCTTCAAAACATGGATTCAAACACTGATTACTTTGCTAAAGTCGATACACAGATTCAAGAAGCAATGAGAGTTACCGTGAAATATTTGAAGAAAAAAAGAAAAAGACTGTGATAGTTCCAAAATTAAGATGCCTGACTGATATCAGAATGATCTGCCCAGGTCTGAGCCCTGATTCCATTTTGTTTTTTGCTTATTTCCCCTGCAACCATCAAACCCTTAGTTAGACGTAAGCACATAACAAACGATTTCCCCTGCAACAGTCAAACCCTTAGAGGGACTTAAGTACATAAAAAAGGAAATGTACTTCTCTGTGGTTAAATTAAAGACTATTCCTAAGGGAGGGTCTTGACAAAAACTCTTATCAGGAATCCCCTCAGCAGCCCTTAGGAAATGTTTTAAGATAATTACCTTGTGACCACCCTGTAAAATGAACCTTAATCATGTATTTAAACTAACCAATCCAAATAGCCCACATTTGTGTTTCCAACCAATCACTATAAAGCCCATGCTTGGAGTTGTCCCACCTTCTGCTTACCTAATCTTGCAATTTCCAATCAGAAGGTTACATTTTACCTCATAAAAATGCCTCTGCCATGTTGGAGCATTTGGTTTCACTTTGTGAGATCAGATGAGTCCCCAGTTTGATATGTCTTGAAACTTCAATAAATCTCTTTGTTTTCATTTTTAACAGAGTATGCATTCTTACTCATTGACAGGACCATACAGACAACTCTCACTAATTTTATGACTAGAAAAAACATCTTCAGTCCCAGGGATAATACAGATGATCCAGAACCTTCCATAAGTGGAGTTATTACCATAACTGACAACATGCCAATGATGTTCAACTGTTCTTCATTGTCAGAGTAAATTTTTATGATTTGTGTATTTTTTTATGTATGTGTTAAAATATATCTGTAAGTTTACATGTAATGTTTTCAACCCCGAAGACAAATAAAGATCAGATTTATAAAGATACTACAATACAAGGCAATAATAATGAAAATTTTTTTTAAAAAAAGAAGTATTCGACTTACTTCAGAACCAACTTTTGATGGAGTTGTCAGAATGGAACCCCCTCGTAAGTTGGCAACTACCTGTAATTAGTTTGGCTGGTTAAAACAAACCAAGGAAACAAGACTATAGCATAGAAGACTTGATTTAATAACAAAGTGTTTCTCTGCATTAAAGAATTAGGACTCTAAACTTTCTCACCAGTTAAAGGCATAGCTCCCAACTCCTAAATTGGAAACAATGAGAATATTTCATTCTGAATTTATAAATGAGGAAGCTTATTCAATACAAGTCAAGGCTTACTTCGCAAGATTTTTGAGTCACTTCAACCTCTTCTACATCATTCTTTTGTCATGCTCTGCTGAATTTACACGCCATTGCCATTGTTATGCTTCTTTACCCTTCCTTTAATCAATTTTAAAAGCCTTTTAGTTTTCTCCCACATCTAGGAGTGGTCATCACTACTGACTGAAATTAAAATGGACAATTATGTGTTTATTTATTCATTCATCCATTTTTGTAAACATCCATTCATTCAATATTTGGGGAGTATCTATATCAGTCAGAGTTCCACCAGAGAAACAGACCAGAGAGAGATCATTGCAATGAATTGGGTTACATGATTGTGGAGACTGGCTAGGCAAGTCCAAAATCTTAAGGGAAGGGAATGTATATTCTTAGGGAGAATCTGAAGCAACATTTCATGCTTGGAATTTCTTCTTTCTCAGGGCAACTTCAGCTCTTTTCTTTTACTGATTGTATTAGACACACCTAGATTACCAGATTATTGAGGATAATCTCCTTTATGTAAAGTCAACTGATTGTAAATGTTAATCAGATCTACAAAACACATTCACAGTAACACCTAGATTAGTGTTTGATTGAAGAATTGGGACTATAGCCTAGCCAAGTCAAAACCTAACCATCACAATCCATTCTTTGTCAATTTTGCACCCACACATCTCCTTAACCATATTTAATCTACAAATAAATGCAATAACAAAATCATTTTTCCATTTAACATAATACAACTTGGATCCACAATCAACACCCATGGAAGCAGCAGTCAAGAAATCAAATGACATCATATTGCATTGGGCAAATCTACTACAAAAGACCTCTTTAGAGTAATAAAAAGCAAAGATGTCATTTTGAGGACTAAGGTGCGCCTGACCCAAGCCATGGTATTTTCAACCACCTCATATGCCTGCAAAAGTTGGACAGTGAATAAGGAAGACTGAAGAAGAACTGATGCCTTTGAATTATGGTGTTGGGGAAGAATATTGAATATACCTTGGACTGTCAGAAGAATGAACAAATCTGTCTTGGAAAAAGTACTGCCAGAATGCTCCTTAGAAGCAAGGATGACAAAACTTTGTTTCAGGTACTTTGGACATGTTATCAGGAGGGATCAGTCCTGGGAGAAGGACATCATGCTTGGTAAAATAGAGGGCCATTGAAAAAGAGGAAGACCTCCAAAGTGATGGATTAACACGGTTGCAACAATTGGCTGAAACATAGCAAATACCGTGAGGATGGTGCAGGACTGGGCAGTGGTCAGTTCTGTTGTACATAGGGTTGCTAGGAGTGGAACCAACTGATAGCACCTATCAACAACAACAACAATCATAATCAATCACCTCAGACAGTGTAGTAACTTCCTTCTTTGCCTGCTGATTCAGAGGCATGAGGAGCTGAAATTGGATGGGTAACAACTTTAACTTCCAGCTTAACGAATCATTGTTGTGTCTCATGGTGGAAGCAGTCCTCTCTTTGGAACTAAACTTTCTAAACCAGCAGAGCAGAAAGTTTCAAGGATGTGAAGAAAAGATTTTGCAATTCAAGCACCATCAAATCATATGGGTCATATGGCCCAAATGGAAAAGCAGCTTTCACTGATGTGTTGCAGAGCCTTCTCTTGTTCTGGATCCTAAACTTAGCACTTTTTCAGGCTACTGGGTCAATCGCTGGAATACCACACCCAAATGAGGAATACATTGCCTACAATCTCCAAAGATGCCAACTAAGTGTTGTGCCTCTTTTTTGGTTGTAGAGGCGTCAGATGCCCAACTTATTCTTCACTTTTGAAGGGATATCTTGACATGCCTGAAACCTCCAAAAGCCTAGAAATTTCACTGAGTTTGAAGGCCTCTGAGTTTTCGTAGGATTTATTTCCCACCCTCTAACATGCAAAAGTCTTACCAATAGGGAGGCGAGGCCAAGATGGCGGGGTAGTCAGATGCTTCCTGTGGTCCCTCTTACAACAAAGACCAGAAAAAACAAATGAATCAATTATATATGACAATCTAGGAGCTGTGAAAATCAAAGACAAATTTGAGGAATCCGATTGAGCAGCAGGGGGAGGAAGAGAAGCGGCAAGGAGTTGTCAGCCCTGACCTGGCTGGCACCTGCACCCTGCGGGCTGGATTAGCTGGCGTGTGTGGTGAGGCAAGCAGTGGTGCTTGGCCTGAGTGTTTCACTTTGGGAGAGACCAAGCAGCGGAGAGTCTGCTCAACCCTCCAGAGCCAGCAAGAAGTGGCATCAATCGGCAAAAGATAAGTACGTGTCTAACCTACCACGCGGATCCAAAAAATTCCCCCCTTTTGTGAAGAACATCTTTCCCATTTACTACCTCCTCCCCACTCTGCTCTGGGTCCTGGTCCAGCTTCAGCCATTGCTGCCCCCCAGGCCAAAAGTAGGACCTGTCGCATGCCCTGAGCCATTCTCCTGGCTTTGGAGAGGGAATAAATTAACAATCAAGAAAAAATAATCTGTCAGCTCTCCTAAGCCAGGAACTCAAGGCAGGCACAGCCCCTTTGCCTAGGCACAGGCATAAAGGGTCCATGGACGTTGAATGCCTTTCAACACTGCATAGACCTACGCGAGCCCATTTCAACAGCATAGGCCTTCATTAGCGCAGTACAGCAGGGTACGTACCTGAAGCCTATTTTCATCTGTATCAGCTGTAAGGGCTAGTGGCAGATTTCTGACATTTGACACTGCTCTGCCATTAAGCAGGGTCCTCACCTACCCACATCAGGGGCCTGAGGACTGGTGGCTCCACCCACTCCACTGAGCCACCCATGACAGGGTTCCAAGAATAAGTACTGCCGCCCAGTCCTTACAGCCAACAGAACTGGGTCAGGCTGCAAAACCCACCTACCTATGCACTCTAGGGAATAGAGATATGCCTTCCACCCAGAAACTCAGGGGCAGCATTCAGCCCCTGCCTTAATCAGCATGTGACCCACTACTGCAGCCAGATACTGTGCCTGCTCCAATCACCCCTGCACATCTAGGACTGTATGTGAGAGCCTGCACCATACTCTCAGTGACCGATGACCTAGACACCTGAGTTGAATCCACACAAGAAAAGTAAATGGATTCCTGGGCTCACGTACCTGTTAACAGCTCTAACCACCTGGAGACAGGATGTGAGAGCTTCAAAGATGCCAATAATCAAACTAACTCACATGACCAGCCTATATGGGTATTTCAAAACAAAACAAAGCAAAACAAGAAGCTAGGACACAGTAAGCAAACATAAAATAAATAAATATAACAACTTATTGATGGCTTGTAGAAAACAGTCAATATCAAATCACATAAACAGGCAGACCATGATGGCTTCAGCAAGCCACCAAAATAAAGAATCAAGAAACCTTCCAGAGGAAGAAAACTTCTTGCAATTACCAGAGGTAGAATTTAAAAGATTAATATAAAGAACTCTTCAAGATATCGGGAAGCAGATCATGCAAAATGCAGAACAAGCCAAAGAACACACAGACAAAGCAACAGAGGAACTTAAAAAGGTTTACAAGAGCATAATGACAAATTTAACAGGCTGGAAGAATCCACAGAGAGACAGCAAATAGGAATCCAAAAGATTAACAATAGAATTTCAGAATTAGACAGCTCAACAGAAAGTTATAGGAGCAGAACTGAGGCAAAGGAAGTCAGAATTAGTGAGATTGAAGATAAAGCACTTGAAACCAACTTATTTGAGGAAAAATCAGATAAAAGAATTTTTAAAAATGAAGAATCACTAAGAATTATATGGGACTCTATCAAAAGGAAAAATCCACGAGTGATTGAAGTACCAGAACAGGGGAGGATAACAGAAGATACAGAGAGAATTGTTGAGGTCAATTTATAGCAATAAATGCACACACCCAAAAAGAAGATAGGGCTAAAATAAAAACATTAACCCTACAACTCGAACAAGTAGAAAGAGAGCAGCAAAAGAAGCCCTTGAGTGCCAAAAGAAAGGAAATAATAAGAATGAGAGCAGAATTAAATGAAATAGAGAATAGAAAAATAATTGAAACAGTTAACAAGACCAAAAGCTGGTTCTTTGAAAAGATCAACCAAATCCATAAACCATTGGCCAAACTGACAAAAGAAAAACAGGAGGGGAAAGAAATAACCCAAATAAGAAATGAGATGGGCGATACCACAACAGACCAAACTGAAATTAAAAGAATCATAACAGAATACCATGAAAAATTGTACTCTAACAAATTTGAAAACCTAGAGGAAATGGACATATTTCTAGAAATTGTCTACTACCTAAACTAACACAAACAGAGGTAGAACAATTAAATAAACCTATAACAAAAGAAGAGATTGAAAAGGTGATTAAAAAGCTACCCACCCCCCCCCCAAAAAAAAACCCTGGCCTGGATTGTTTTGCTGGAGAATTCTACCAAACTTTCAGAGAAGAGTTAATACCACTACTACTAAAAGTATTTCAGAGCATAGAAAAGGATGGAATTCTCCCAAACTCATTTTGTGAAGCCAGCATAACCCTGATACCAAAACCAGGTAAAGATACCACAAAAAAGAAAATTACAGACCAATATCCCTCATGAACATTGATACAAAAATCCTTAACAAAATTCTAGCCAGTAGAATTCAACAACATATCAAAAAAATAATTCACCATGATCAAGTGGGATTCATACCAGGTATGCAGGAATGGTTCAACATTAGAAAAACAATCAATGTAATCCATCACATAAATAAAACAAAAGACAGGAACCACATGATTGTATCAATTGATGTAGAAAAGGCATTTGACAAAGTCCAACACCCATTCATGACAAAAACTCTCAATAAAATAGGAATAGAAGGGAAACTCCTCAACATAATTAAGGGCATTTATACAAAGTCAACAGCCAGAATCATCCTAAATGGAGACAGTCTGAAAGCTTTCCCCTTGAGAAGGGGAACCAGACAAGACTGCCCTTTATCACCACTCTTATTCAACATTGTGCTGAAAGTCCTAGCCAGAGCACTGAGGCTAGAAAAATAAATAAAGGGCATTGAAATTGGTAAGAAAGAAGTAAAAGCACCCCTATTTGAAGATGATATGATCTTATACACAGAAAACCCCAAAGAATCCACAAGAAAACTACTAGAACTAATAGAAGATTTTGGCAAACTATAAGAATACAAGATAAACATCCAAAAATCAGTTGGATTCCTCTACACCAACAAAGAGAACTTTTAAGATGAAATCAACAAATGAATACCATTTACAATAGCCTCCAAGAAGATAAAATACTTAGGAATAAATCTAACCAGAGATGTAAAAGACCTATACAAAGAAAACTATGAGACACTACTTCCAGAAATCAAAAGAGACCTACATAAGTGGAAAAACATACCTTGCTCATGGATAGGAAGGCTCAACAATATCAATTCTACCCAAAGCAATCTACAGATACAATGCAATGCCTATCCAAATTCCAACAACATTTTTTAATGAGATAGAGAAACAAATCACCAATTTCATATGGAAAGGGAAGAGGCCCCAGATAAGTAAAGCATTACTCAAGAAGAAGAACAAAGTGGGAGGCATCACACTACATGATTTTAGAACCTATTATACTGCCACAGTAGTCAACACAGCCTGGTAGTGGTACAACAACAGATACATAGACCAGTGGAATAGAATTAAGAATCCAGATGTACATTCATCCACCTATGAGAAGCTGATATTTGACAAAGGCCCAAAGTCTGTTAAATGGAGAAAAGACAGTCTCTTTAACAAATCGTGCTGGCATAACTGGATATCCATCTGCAAAAAAACTGAAACAAGATCCATACCTCACACCATGCACAAAAACTAACTCCAAATAGATCAAAGACTTAAATATAAAATCTAAAATGATACAGATCATGGAAGAAAAAATAGAGACAACACTAGGAGCCCTAATACATGGCATACACAGAATACAAAACATAACTAACAATGCACAAACTCTAGAAGAGAAACTAGATAACTGGGAGCTCCTAAAAATCAAACACTTATGCTCATCAAAAGACTTCACCAAAAGAGTCAAAAGACAACC
>NW_004444077.1:717477-743779 GCF_000243295.1 Trichechus manatus latirostris
CCCACCTGGAACAAACGAAAATGAAGAACACCAAAGACACAAAGAAAATATTAGCCCAAGAGACAGAAAGGGCCACTAAAACCAGAGACTCCATCAGCCTGAGACCAGAACAACTAGATGGTGCCCAGCTACCACCAATGACACCCTGACAGAGAACACAACAGAGAGTCCCTGATGGAGCAGGAGAAAAGTGAGGTGCAGAACCCAAATTCTTGTAAAAAGACCAGACTTAATGGTCTGACTGAGACTGGAGGAACCCCAGAAGACATGGCCCCAGGCCTCTCTGTTAACCCAGAACTAAAACAATTCCCGAAGCCAACTCTTCAGACAAAGATTAGACTGGAGTATAAGACATAAATGATACTCGTGAAGAGTGTGCTTCTTAGTTCAAGTAGATACATGAGACTAAATGGGCAGCTCCTGTCCAGAGGTGAAAGGAGAAGGCAGAGAGGGTTAGGAGCTGGTAGAATGGACATGGGAAATCCGGGGTAGAAAGGAGGAGTGTGTTGTCACATTATAGGGATAGCTACCAGGGTCACATAACAATGTGTGTATAAATTTTTGTATGAGAAACCAACAAACCAACTTTAGCTGTAAACTTTCACTTAAGGCACCAAAAAAAAAAAAAAAAAAAGCCTTACCAATATATCTAGAGTGATTGCTACTTCTTGCTCACTAGGTCCAATCAGCATGATGTCATCAACGTGATGGGCCAGTGTAATGTGTTTTGGAAGCAAAAGGCAATGAAGGTCCCTGCAGACTAAATCAGACATAGAGCTGAGGTGGGATACTAACAGTGCACTGTATTGCTAGCTTTGGCAGCTGAAAGAAAACTGCTTCTGGTGATCTTTACTAACAGATACTGGGGTAAAAAAAGAAAAAAAAAGTATTTTGCCAAATCAATAGCTGCATACCATGTACCAGGGGATGTGTTCATTGCTCAAGCAATGACACTACATCTAGAACAGTAGCTGAAATTGTAACTAACACATAGTTAAGTTTAGGACAATCTACTGTCATCTACTGTCATTCTACAACATCCTTCTGTTTTCTGCACAGGCCAAATAGGCAGGTTACATGTGGCTACAGTAGGAATCACACTCTTGCATTTTTCAAGTCCTTGACAGTGACATCAATCTCTGCAATCTTTCCAGAAAAGCAGTATTACTTTAGATTTACCATGTTTTTAGGTAGAGGCAGTTCTAGGAACAGCTTTCATTCTATAATAACCCTCTTTCCACAAGTTAGGCAACCAGTGTGGGGATTCTGCCAGTTTCTGAACGTATCTATTTCAATTATAGATTCCAGAACTGGGAAAATAATCACAGGATGGGATCAGGAGCCCACTGGACCCACTGTAAGGTAGACATTAGCTAAGACTCCATTGATCATCTACTTCCAAAAGCCCCTACTCTGACTGGTGGACCAAAGTGATGTTTTAGGTCTCCTTGAATTAGTACCAGTTCAGAGTCAATGTCTAATGAGTCCTCTGAAACCTGATTATTTCCTTTTCTCCAACATAGTTCTGGTAAATGACTGTACATCTTTTTGGGAAAGGCTGGCAGAAAGATTAATAGTGTAGGTTTTGACAATGTAGCAAGGATCTTCCTAAATGGGATCCAAAACCTAAAAATTTGTTGCCGTCAAGTTGATTCTGACTCATAACAATCCGTCAGGACAGAACAGAACTGCCCCATAGGGTTTTTAAGGCTATAATCTTTACTGAAGCAGACTGCAACATCTCTCTCCCAGGGAGTAGCTGGTAGGTTGAACCACCAACCTTTCACTTAGCAGTCGAGCACTTCACCACTGCCCTATCAAGGCTCCTTAAAGGGGACCCATCCTTCCCTTTATTCAAAGAGTTATAGGTCTGTAAACTGACTCAAGTCTGGAAATTGACTGAGGGGCTGTGACTTTGTTTTACTGATTGAAGTTAGACTTGTGTTCAATTGACCAAGAACTTCTCTACACATACAGATCAAGTAATAATTTTGTTGACTGACGATCAATTTCTTTTCTAGGGATACCATGACCAACTAGTCATTGTCATATATCTCTGAGAGTCATATTATTCTGATTACTGCTTTGACTTCACTGTCCATTACAGTGGTCAAACCCTCTCTGCCTTTGGCGATTAAATGTCACCACTTGGCCCTTTCCTCTATGAGGTCTAATTATCCCCATTGCACTTAGGGATATCAATTCATTGGCAGCAATTCCCACTGTAATTTCTCACCTATCAAGAAGATCACAGAGTTCTTCAAGGATGATGGTGCTGTCCTCACAAATTTATTTCTTGCAGTTGTGGTCAAAAGCGGATCCTCCTGACCCTTCTTGGTTAGATGTGGAGGTCGTATATGATAAATCCACTCTAACATTCCAATCTCCTGAAGCCTTTGTATATCTTCCTCTAAAGTATACCAAGGCAGTTCTGGCATTTCAACTTCATTTCGTACAGGCCATCTTTTGATCTATGTTTCACTCATCGAACCAAACTATCTCTTAGAGCCCTTTCTAAACCCCTTGAGCTGTAACTATCAATCCAGAAGCTCTGCTTCACATTCCTGTATCAGCAAATTCAGCCTCATCCAATTTTATGTTCCTTCCACCTTTATCCCACACTCTTAACATCCAGTCCTACACATATAGATTTATGTCTATATTAATTTGAAAAATCATGCACTTCTTTTGCTGTGTAGTGCACCTCTTAGGTCACATTTACCTTTCTGGGCCTGCTAGAACACGAGTCTAGTTACAGGTCTAGAAGCAAAAGCAGTGCCGTGTGGGTATCAACAGTGTCTTGCAAGGCAATTACGTCAGGGGAAACCCCAACAGATTCTTCAGGCTAAAAGGGCTTGACCTCCTCTTTTGGTACCAAAATCTGCATGAGTCAGGGGTCCACCAGAGAAACAGAACCAAGATGATATACATACACTTAGTATATACACTTGTCATATTTAACTATGTCATGAGTACTTTTGCTCCACATCTAGTAGTTAAGCTCATTGGATGAAGAAAATATGAAGTGCTTGGATATTATCCAGATCTCCTCTTATGCTTTTGGGCACATGATAGGTTTTTTTGACATCAAGTAAAAGGCTCAATCCACTATTCATTTAAACTATATTTTTTTACCGTTGAAAATTTCTGGAAACTCACAAGTAGGAGAGACGAGGTATGTTGGTCTGAAAATAAGAATTGAAACAAGCCCCACCCAATGTTCCCACCCAATAACTTCATTGACCTTTTTACAAAAACTCTTCTCCCTGAGGATGGGCTGACATACACCACTGCCTGTGAAGAGCTACACTGAGACTCCTAAACTCCACTTCCTAGTGCCTCTTCCTAAGAATGTCATTACTAATCCAAAGAGCTCAACTAATGGAGTTTAAAGTGACAGAGTCTTTTACAGAGTAATAAAACCTTTTAAGATGTACTTCAGGGGCTTCTAATTCTCCCAGTAACATAGTAAATATAATGAACATAAAAATTATCTTTGCAGATGTTGTATGTGTCAGTAACAATAACAAACTCTCAGCACTGCAGAAGACCAAACTAGCATCTGGTATTTTGATTCATCCAATTTAGTCACAGGGAGTTGAGCATTTACCATTTTACAACTTTTGTTTATTGATTTACAATATTTTTATAAGATTATGTGAAATCCTGTCTTAAACACATACTTAGCTTGGTCCTATCCTTCTTACCTCACACTCTGTCTACACATTACCAAAAGGGCTCTCATGTGTAGCGTCAAGGAGAGACTTAGCATTAAACGATAAAGAACTCTGTGTGAAAGAAAGAAATCTGATGGCAGAGTCTTAAAATCTGTAAGGGTATGATAGTTTCTATCACAATAGTAATCACCACAATTAATAAACTTTTCCTAGCCTTTGACTTTCAGATCTGCAGAAGCTATCTTGATAATGTTTACAGAAATTTACTAACATGATGGCTAATGATGTCTTTTTGTATATACCAGATCTTGAATCAGAATTTAAGAAAAAATCTTTTTTCATAAATCACAATCTTTTGGGGTTTTTTATTTGTTTTTTTCTTTCAACAGAGACAATATCAAATCCAATCATAAAGCTTGTAGTTTGATAAGCACTTTCTGGAAATAATGAAAATCCATTTCTGCAAACCAGGTACCTTATTGTTAGATTTTTGTGGCTTCCTTCACATTGTTACTTTACAACACTGGGAACTATGAGACAGAACTGGCTCCCAAATAATGAATTTCAATATGATCTATTAATCATTATATAATATTAAAAATCTCTCATTACACCCATGTTTAATTTCTAGACTATATTCTCAGATTACAAGTAAATTCTTATTTTTTTCTTTATTATTAAATTTAAATTATATGCCCTTGTTAAAAACAAAATTTAAAAAACAAAAATTGACCAAACCTGTTTGTCTTTTATGTGCTAGCACTGTGCTAAGCGTACCCAAAAAACAAACCCATTGCCGTCAAGTGGATTCTGACTCACAGCGACCCTATAGGACAGAGTAGAAGGAGCAGATGGTGTATGCAAACTGCCAACTCTTTGGTTAGCAGCTGAATGCTTAACTACTGCACCACTAGGGCTCCATAAGAGATTTAAAATCAAGTGAGACATGGCTTCTGATCTCAGAGAGCATGTTCTCTCCTTGAATGAGGGAGATGAATGAAAGGATGGGACCATTTATTTTCAACATTCTCTCAGACCATGAATCCTCAATGGTATATGCTTAAGATTCTTAACCAGAGACAAAATTTGTATGGTAGACTTTTACAAGAATATCACAATATTTTATTTTAAACCCAGAAGATACATTTTAAAAAGAGGTATAATAAAGTGAATAAAGAATTTAAAAAATTACTTTCTCCTTGGTATTAAAGAAGGCACGAAATATGCTCAATCGTTGAAAAAAAGCTAACACAAAAACATGTTTGCCTCTTGGAGTTCATCTGTTTGTTATTGATGTTCTGGCTTTGAAGATAATGTTCTGCAGCAATGTGTTGGTGCTTGGTGTGTGCCAACTGCTGTTTTGACAGCACTCATGTTATGTGTACAAAGATAAAGGATTGTTCTAAACTAAGTCTCTCTGCATGATGTAGCCAAGATTGCTATTGTTGCACTGTATTAAGATTTACTTCTCTGGAATAGTCTTGTTGAGAAGAAATAGAAGAATTTGATATTCAAAATAAATTAGTCTCTGGGTCCCCAGGGGATCTCTTACACATCTATTCTTTTCACAGACAGGGATTGATCATTTTCTTTGAAAAAGAAGAAGCTAAAAGATGACCAAAAATGGTTTCCAAGTGTTTATTGGGCAGGAAGGAATAACGATTGACTAAAAAGAGGATGCCACCTTCCTTGAGGTCATAACAGGATGAAATGGGCTTTGAAATGCAGCCGGAAAGATTTCGGTTTCCACATGAAAGGAAGTTTACTGATACAGATGAGATTCTCTGTTCTTCCTGACTGTCCATCTGTCTTGAATAATTAATATATAATCCTGCTCAGTGGATGACAAATGAATAAGATCATAACATATAAGGTGTTTCACAACTTAGTGTAAGTATGGATCCTTCACTCCCATGCAAGTCAAATAATTTACAGTCTTTATTATAAGATTGGAAAGCATCTGGTTAACATGTTGTCTCAAGACATGTATCTAGAAAAGCAGTAGCTTTGAGACTTGGTAGAGATTTCTATGATGGTCACCATACTTGGCCACTTCTCGCAGAATTCAGTAAATTCCATAAAAAAGGGACAAGCTTCCTGCCTGACTTTAGATAGGAAAAAAAAAAAAAAGAAGAAGAAGAAGAACGTTAAGAAAACACTGACTGCCTGCAGCCAGAAATCCAAGACTACTGATCATCTGATAACCACAAATTTTGCAGAACTGCAAAGTCAAAATTCTTTGTCTCATGGTAAAATTTGTGTATGCAAAAACCAGGAAGAAAGGAACAGGATAAAAACTGGAATCAAGAAGTGCCAAAGAAATGGGTATGACCTGTCAGACATCACTCAAACCCTTTACTGCTCAGCAAAAGTAATTTGCTCCATCACCTAGGATGCAGCTTGGGAGCAGGGGCTGATTTGTTATGATTCCTCATCTTAAACAGTGAAACTTAGTAGAGTACTGAGGCCTGCTGTTAAAAGACAGAAGCTACGTGAGCAGATCCAGTCTCAGTGGTCCTTCCTCTATAAGATCCCTGGCTTGGTTGCTAGCACAAGGTATGACTAGCAATCGAAATAGTCAGCTAGTGATTATGGTCAATCCCAAGAATTGCAGGGCCCTTAATTACTCAGTGGGGCCCTGGTGGAGCAGTGGTTAAAAGCTTGGCTGCTAACCAAAAGGTTGGTAGTTCAAATCCACCAGCCACTCCTTGGAAAGCCTATGGGGCAGTTCTACTTTGTCCTATAGGGTCGCTATGAGTCAGATTCAACTCGACAGCACTATTTCGTTTTGTTTTTTTAAATTAGTCAGTGAAGACATCTATCCCTAGACCTGCATTATTGTCCCAATATGAAGCAGGCTTTTAATGTGGTCCAATTCTTAAAAAAGAGAAATGCATATCTAGCCCCACTGAGACAAGGTCATGGAGGTAATCGAAAGTGGATATTATCCCAGGAGGCAGGGCCTAGAGCAAGCAGCAGCAGGCCAGACTAACTCCACTGGTGGGAAAATAAATCATTGTTTTTTCTGTCCAGCAAAATTTGGAGTGTGCTATGGAGTGGAGCTGTATTGTAGTAACGAGTCTCCAGAAATGCCCTCCAATAAGCCACTTCTTTCTAGTGTTCACATCCTTGGGTAGTATTACTGGGTGGAGGCTAGCCCTGTGATGAGCTTTAATTAAGAGAATGCAGTGGACGTGATGCTGTGCCAATTCTGAACCTAAATTTTAAGAAGGCCTGGAAGAGCCTTCTAGAGAGCCCTAAGCCACCATGTAAGAATTCCATCTTGCCTACTGGAGAGACCACAGAGAGTACTGTGGAGAGAACACATGGAGAGACCTTGTGGATAGAGAGGGGCCTTACTACATGGAAAGGGAGACAGCCCAGCTATCCCCGTATACCAATAGAACCTCCAGACAATGCCAGCCCCAACTGCCGTCAAACTGCAATCAAAAGAAAGAAAAGCAAGTGATACCCGAACAAGTCGGCAAACCACAGAACCATGAAACATCATAAAAGGGCTGTTATAAACCAGCAAATGTTTTTTAAGCTGCAGTAGATAACTGGAAAAGAAGTTGATGTCTTCATTCTTTTTTGTTTCATTTCTAAGTAAGAGTTATTACTGTGCTTAGCCTGTTTTCCATCCCGTAGTATATGGAAGTATTTTAAACTAGTCATTTAGACATAGACTGTGAACTATGTAATATCACATTCAGACACGACCGATTAAAATATTCATTGCCCGTAGATCCTGGAGGTGCAGCTGAATGCAGTTGCTGTACATGAGCTGGGGTTGCGTGGGAGATTGTTAGGGCATTTTTGGTTTTATGTGGAACAATAGTTCTCTGATGTTAGGAGGTGATACACTTGAAATCATTTGTACAGATAAAAGAGTGCATATTGGGGGAATATATTCATTTGCTTGCTTTTTCCAGTATCACTTTCCTGCTTTTTCAGGTAATAGAATCCTCTTTGGTGAGGTTTGGGTGGTTTGGATGGTAGAGATGTCATCCTAGCACTACCACAGGACAGTAAGCTTTTAGTGGAGACTACTGATGCAAGAATTGCTTAACTAGGAGAACAGGAGTCTGAGTCTGCGTCTGCAGCCAGCCTGTTTGCCTACCATGTAGAGAGAGCCTCTCTTAGAGAAAAGCTGGATAGAGGAAGCATGGCTGAATAAGAGAGAGAGGAAGAGGGACTGAGAGGGAGAAAAGATACAGAGGGAGAAAGACAGCAAGAGCACGAGCAAAAGACAGAGAAACAGAGAGCACAGACAACTTTGTTTAAGCTCCTGGACTTGTGATACCTGGACTTCCCAAGAATGAGTCAATAAATTCTCCTTTTTCTTTTTCTTTTGTTATTGTTATCAGCTTTTGAGTTGCTTTGCTGTCATTTGTAAAGGAAGGAGTAAGACTAATGGTATTATTTCCACAGAAATTTTACATTAACATTACTCGAGAATGAGCTACAATTGTTATATTTGACAAGCGAAGCATAATTTCTCTGTACTTTCTTTTCCTGGGACAGATATTACAAAGGGTAACATCCTATAGTATTGCCTGATGTCATAATGACCTCTGTGAATGCTCTCCAACAGTATTCTTCACAGTATTTTTTTTCCTGGAATGTGCCTCAGAGACTGACTTCCCAGGACCCATTTCAAGTACAGTGTCTGGAGCCATGTTCATCAAAGAGAACATCATCAGACAAGATGGCAGACCAGAGACACAGAACACGGGCATATCCGGTTTAAGAACAGGAAGTCACGTAAGGTACATAGGCTGCAGTCTGGGAGAGACATCATTGGGAGTCGGAAATAAGTATCGAAGATTTTCCCAAAGCCTGGGGGGTTTAAGCTAAGTCAAGAATCTATGACCTAAAGTCACAATAGAGTGATGAGCAGAGCTCCAAAAGCTGGAGAGTGAAGCCTAACAATGACCAAGAAAAGGAGGTAAATCACCATAACAAGATTAAAGGATGCAAAGGCTCTGGCTAATAGAATCTTGCCAGAGATGTTTCTGTTGTTTGCTTGGCTGTTTTTGTACTATCTTCCCCAGTGGCATATCTGTCTCCCCTTCTCCAGTATGACCTTACATCTAACAATAGTATAAACCCAGTGTATGTATTATTTAGGAAATAATATGCTCTAATATTATTCTAAGAGAGATTTCTCAACACTTTCAACGCAGTATGCTTCTAAAAGGCAAATGCGTGTCTGTCTGTCTGTCTGTCTGCGTGGGCACACACGTGCATATGCATACACATATGCACATAGGCTTAAAGAAGTCTTGAAACTTGAAGCCTTTGACTTTCCTTTTAAATAAGTATTTTCCAAAGGGTATTCCACAATTCTCACATCATGCACCAAGAAGAAAATTTCCACAATTAATAAGACTGAGAAATAACGCATAAAATTGGGCAACAACATATATTCTTCCCCTAGGGATTCCAAAAAGACATGACAACAATAAAGATTTTGAGAAGTTCTACAGTAAAGAGACTATTTAATATTTGTTAATCTAAGATAACTCATTCAGCACCTATTGATATCTCATAGAATGAGTTCATTAGCACATTTTCTGGGAAAGGTTTGGCCTGCTAAATGCTTCTCATGAAACTTCCACACCCCTTAGCATGGCATTCAGGGTTCTATACTTTTCCTCTATACTTTCCTCTATCTTTATAGACTCCTTCCCTCCTCTATGATAGCAGAATAATATTGGTCCAGCCACACTGGTTCACTCTTAAACCCTAAATGGGACATATACTTTTACATCACTACACATTTCTTATGCTCATTAATAGCTTTTACCCTATGTGTGACAGGTAACACTTTATTAATTTATTAATTGTAATAATTGAACTCAAAATTCCACTTCTGTGAAGTCTCTCCCAGTTCTCCATTCAAAATACGATGTTTCCTCTTCTAAATTTCCACAGCAATGCTTGGGTCTCTGATTTGACCTAACATTAGAAATGTTAGTTAAGAAGCAAAATTGTTGCAGGCGGGATTATAATTTATTCATATCCTTATACCCTGAGGGCTAGTAGAGTAACATGAATATACTAGGAAATCTACAGATTGGTTGAATTAAATTGAATCATACAAAGTCATATTTAGTTTTTCTGCTAAACAGGAACAGTGCACAATAATGATGTAAGAAAGAAACTATGTGTGGTAAAGATATAATGGTATGGAGCTATAGCCAAGCACAGAAACTTTTTACTATTTCATATCAGATAAAAATATGATGCCATGGACTCCTCAAGGTTAATCAAGTTGGCTCACTGCTACTCCCTTGAGATAATCTGGCATCATCTCTTCATATTGCACTTTTTCAAGCCAGAAAAGCTGGAAATGACACTTTCTATGTGTTTAAATATCAGAAATTCTCCAGTGCCATCTCTGGCTCACCTATTTCCTATTCCATAATGCTCTTCTGGAAATAATGAGGCACCCGGGCCTCCTATGTAACTCATCCCTGCCATCAATGTAATGAAAAAATTTCCCTTCAAAATTAATGAGGAACCTAATATTGATTTGTATGCAAAAAAAAAAAAAAATCCAAGGGAAATTATTATGCCTGTACCAGAGAAGAGACATTGTCATAGCGGGGTGGCACAGGATAAAAATCCTTAGGCTTTGGAAGCAGACAGTGCTGGGCCGAATGCATGTCCAATACATGTCAGCTGTATAACATTAGGGTAATTACAAAAGTCTCTAAACTTACTTTTCTTATTTATAGAATGAGAATAATAACATATATTTTAATATTTTTCTAAGAATTAAATGATAAATTATATGTAAAGTGTCTTATGTCTAGTCTACCTTATGCCAGATATTTTTCACATGTGGAAACTTACTCTCTTGGTCCTGTATGACAGAAGCCAATGACATATACAGCCTAGGCTTACAAGGAGGAATCAGACATTTGTTTATTCTTTAAATAATTATTTACTGGAGAGCTGTCTTCAGTATTCCAAGCACCATAAATAGGAAAATAAATAAACAATTTCTCCTATCTTCAAGGAGTAGACAGATACATAATAAAATAACTATCAAATTATCAAAAATAATCAAATAGATGTAATGACAGAACTATTCTTATTCCCCACTTGTTTCCTGAACAAATTAAGAAGTACAACAAGGAATAAAATAAATGGAAGTGAAAAATGTCCTTTTTAGTACTGTTAAAATGAGTTTGTGGTACATAGTTTAAAATGTCCTTTTTAGTACTGTTAAAATGTGTTTGTGGTACATAGTTTAATATGGGGGCAAAATGGACTTGCTAACTGAATAAAAATAAATAAAGACAGAATTACCCAGTCACAGGGGGCAGTGATGGTTCTGTGGTAGAATGCTCACCTTCCATGCAGAAGACCTGGGTTCGATTCTTGTACAATGCACCTCAAGTACAGCCAACACACATGTGTCAGAGGAGGGTTGTGTGTTGCTATGATCCTGAACTAGTTTAAGCAGAACTTTCACACTGAGATGGACTAGGAAGAAAGGCCTGGTGATCTACTTCTGAAAATTAGACAGTGAAAACCCTATGGATCACAAAGGTCCGATCCTGTTGAGCGTGGGGTTGCAATGAGTTGGGGTCTGACTCCATGGCAACTAACAACACCGTCACAAAAGCTCTGGATCACCCTAAGGGAAAGGACCTTAACCTTAAGGTGTGGCCAAGACCAACTGTGACTGTGATCTCTCAGCTGGCAGGCTGAATCCTGGAGAAGGCAGGGAAAAGTGAGCCTTAGAAGCCAACCTTATTCTTTTGAAATTTACCAACCAAGGAAATGTCTCATCTCCCTGAGTGGAAAGAGTAGAGAGAAGAAAGAGATCAGAATAACACATTGAGTTCTCTCCACATCAGAGTGGAGGAAGAATTTTCTCCTTACAAATACTTAATGAAACCCTGGTGGCATAGTGGTTAAGAGCTATAGCTGCTAACCAAAAGGATGGCAGTTTGAATCACCAGGAGCTCCTTGGAAACCATATAGGGCAGTTCTACTCTGTCCTATAGGGTCACTATCAGTTGAAATCGACTGGACAGCAACGGATTTGGTTTGGTATGGATTTTATGTAGGATGACTATGCCTCTGTGTTTGCCCCAAGACATTGGTTTACATCTGTTTTCCCAATGTAATTGATAATTGTGCAATTTACTTTCAAAAGAGTCCAAGTTTGGGGGAGAAATTATATGGTTATCCTGATATTAGGGTATATATTAGTTTCTTAGGGTTGCCATAACAAAATAACCCAAAGTGGTGGCTTTAAAGAACAAAAATTTATTGTCTCACAGTTCTGGAAGCTAGGAGTAAAAATTCAGGGTATGGGCAGGGCTATTCTCCCTTTGTTCACTCCAGGGGAAAGATCCTTCCTTGTCTCTTCCATCTTCTGGTAGCCCCAGGCATCTCTTCATTTTCCTTGGCTTGTAGATGTATCTTCACATGGCATCTTCCACCTGTGTGACTCTGTCTCCCCGTCTGTTCTCCCGTTTTATAAAATGCTACACAGAAGGGATTAAGACCCACCCTACTCCAGTATGACCTTCTTAATTTAACTGATAATATCTTCAGAGAAAGAACCTATTTCCAAATAAGCTCACAATAACAGGTTCAGGGGTTAGGACTTCAACACAGTTTTTGTAGGACACAATGCAATCCATAACAGGGGTAAAAGCAAGATTTTCTGGAGTTAGAGGTGTAGTTCAGTCTTTCAGGATGACTAAGAGTTAGGGAGGCTAAGAGAGAAGGGAGGGAATATACAGAAGAGGAAAGGTGGGAACAGAGAAGAGGGAAATGTAAGCATCAAGAAAAAGAGAATCACTGGAGCAAGAAACAACGTGGTTTGTGCAGAAACTAAAAAAAAAAAAAAAAAAAGCATATGCTGCTGAAACATCAAATGTGAGGCAGAAATCATAAGAGACTGAATTCAGGAGCCCTGGTGGTGGCAAGGTGGTAAAGAGCTTGGCTGCTAACCAAAAGGTCAGCAGCTCGAATACACCAGCTGCTCGTTGGAAGCCCTGTGGGGCAGTTCTTCTCTGTCCTATAGGAGGATCACTATGAGTTGGAATCGACTTGATGGCAATGGGTCTTTTTTTTTTTTTTATTGCTTAGGAAGGAGTGGCACAGGGTCCTTTGCTACATTATAGATTTATAGCATTGTATGATAAAGCTTGTTTCCAATGTTTCAGTTTTCTAAATGATACTGTGATAAATATTTTTAAGCATAAACTTTATTTTTTTATTTCAGATGTCCTTAAGATATATTTTTATCATTATTATTGCTCAGATAAACTTTAGGAATATTTTAAGACTCTTAAAACATACTGTAAAATGTCTAGCCTTGTTTGAAGGATTTTTTAATTTTTTTCTGGAAAAATTTTTAAATTCATAATTTATTTAAACATGAGATAACCATTTGAAGAGTTTATATACACATGTAAAAAATGTTTTCTCATAGGGAGAAATTACTTAGATATGCAAGCACAAACATTTACATTTTAAGGAAAACTCATATATTTAGATAATTTGAGATATTTATTTTTGGTGTGACTATAAATAGAATCATAAAATTTAGTGAGTTTTTTTCCCTATGTTTCACTGTGAAAGAATTTTTCATGAAATTTAGAAAAAACATTATAATAATGCTTCTCTCCTGAAAAAATATGTATTTTAATTATATTTCACCTTCTGCATGTACAAAATAATGTTAAATCACACTTGTTTAAAATATTTAACAGATTACAGGTTAGAAATCAATGGTTACTCCCTATTCTCACATCATTTTGTCTTGTCTCAGTTTATATCCATTAAGCCTCTACTTATCTACTAGATGTTTTATGTATGCTATCTGTATTTTTATTCTTCACAATCCTTTGAGATTCAAGTCCCAAGTTTATACATGAGGAATTTGAAACTCAGAGAGACATAAGATAATTCTTAACCAAAACCATGCAGTGATAATTAACAGAGCTGGATTTTTAAATACAAATCTATCTTTTGACTACACAACATGTCCTCCTTTGCATTGTCATGCTTTTTATTAGACTCACAAAGGAGTTTTATTTAACAGTGATCTAAGCTTTGGCTGTTTATAAACTATTCCCCTTATAGGAACAGTTACATCAGTCAGAAGAGGTCAAGCAATGATTTAATGATAACCACATTACAATCAACTGTGCTCTTGTTTAGAGGGCACTTGAACTACAACTTCCTGTTTCCAGCAAACTCCTTTTCAGCTGTAACTTTTAAGCTTCAGTACAGAAACAAAAATAGGAGGTAGTGTTTCCAATGCTTCTTATCTATTGCCCTAAATCATCTGCCAGTGCCTCTACTGTTACTTTCATAACTAAATCACTATTTAAAGTAGTATAAAATTATTCCTCTTTGCTACTCACTTCATCTCACTTTTCCTTCATTTTAGTAGATTTTAGATTTTTCTTTTTTAAAAGCCGACAAGACAAAGGCATTGACATTAGTGTAGTGGTATTGGAAAGATTTTTATGGGCAGATTTGGGGAGCTAGAAGACATTACTACTGTACAAAAACTAGTTATTGTTTTGTGATCCTGGGGTAACCAAAAGGAAGACAGAGAACATTGATCAAAAATGATTCATTATGACAGCTGGGAATCTAAAACACTATAGAAGAAACAGATAATGTGATGCATCAAGCCTCACCTTCAACCAAAATGCAGATATCCATAGGACACTCCTTTCTCCAGTCAACAGTTCACAATCTTTTCCCAACTGTAGTTCCTTTCCCACACAACACAATAACTGTCTACAGCATGGACTCAAGTAAATCTCTTTTCCACTCAAACTTGTGTTCTTGACTAAGAAATATATATTTATTATTATTATTATTATTTTAAATTTTGATATTTGCCATATGCTTACAGTGTGAGAGCAATGTTTTTGTTTTTGTTTTTTATTTTTTACAATTTCTGTATTTTTTAAACTCCTCACTCTCTCATTCCCCATCCCCTGGTAACCACTAATCCTCTTTTGTCTCCATGGATTTACCTATTCTAGATATTTCATATAAGCTGGAGTATATAATATTTGTCTTTTTCTGTCTAGCTGATTTCACCTGACACAATAGTTTCAAGGTTCATACATGTGGCAGCATGAATCAAAACTTCATTTTGTTTTACAGCTTAATAATAAATACTCCATCATAAGTATATACCACATTTTGTAGTGTTCATGTGTTTATGGACACTGGGGTTGTTTCCATTTGGGGGCTATTGTGACTAATGCTGCAATGAACATTGGTGTACTGTTTTAGTTCTTGCTTTCAACTCTTTTGGCTACATACCTAGGAGTGGAATTGCTGGATCATATGGTATTTCTATGTTTAATTTGTTTAATAACTGCCAAACTCTTCTCTACAGTGGCTACAGTATTTTATATTCCCACCAACAATATACAAGTATTTCAATTTTTCCACACATGTTTAGAAAGAAAAAAAAACTTTCTCATTAAATACATCTTACTTCTTGATTACTGTTCTAGCTCAATTTTCTGAGTAGAAACAGTGAATAGTGTTTATATGAATTGAATTTGGTTAGGAGGATATTCAAATTTGATCATCTGGGAGAAGGCAATTAACAAGATTAAGGTCAAGAGAAGGAGGTAGGGGTTTGTAGGAAAGTTGGATATTTCTGTGTAGGACATATTAAGTACAGAGGTAAATTCAGCTTTAGGTCTCTGGAAAGAGGTTAAGCCTAGAGGCAAATACAGAAAAGAAGAAATGGACAGATGGCTAGAGGCAATGGTAAAGAAAATTTTCCGACATTGAGGTGTGGTGACAGGAAGATTGTGGAATCTTCAAGGTCACTAAAATAACTGCCCAACTTATTCTGAATCTCTTGCTTCCTGTCATTTTTCCTACCAATATTCTTGACCAACTTTTCTCCCAACACCTTTAAAACCCAATTCCTCTATTTCATACTTGCAGAGAACTTTTCAAAGCCAACAATATTGGTATCAGCAGGTCTTAATGATGGAGCAAAAAGCAAAAATTAGTTGAACATTAAGATAGCAAAAAGAAATCAGACATAAGCCCTAAAAAGTTTGGAATGTGCCAAACTAGACTTCAAGCACATTTTTTTCCATAGTTATAGACCAGAAACATTTGAATTTTTTTGTTTTTGTTTTTGCTTTTTTAAAACATCTATGTACATAAGGCCTTTCTTTTCTATGTGTTTTGTTTAAGATGCGGTTACTTGAGGACCAGCTACACTGAGAGGTTAAGAATTTCCTTTCTGCTTCGCATACTACTAGACTGAAAGTTATTACATTCAGATGCCTAGATGTTATAGGTTTTAATGCTCGAAGTAAAATATTATTTGTTATATTACTAAACTTGGCAAACTGAGATTATTCCCTTCACTGTACTTTGAGGTTTCTGTACCTAATGAGCAATATGTGTTGGCGTCACCGTGAATTATCAAAGGTGCCATTAACAATAGCGTTCAATTGATGCTAAAATTTTCAATTTGTTTCATACCTAAAATCCTAATAGTTCCTTCTTAAATATTAATAACATTAGGTACCATTGTAATAGCTGCCATAGAAACTCATAGGAAGGTGTTAGCTCTTGTAAGCTTAAATTATTTTAACACTAAAGAAACTCAGGGGTTGAAATTAAACTCTCCACTCTACACCTGAAAGGAAAAATCTAAAATTCTTTAAAAAAAGAACTGCAGAGAACTGAACTGGGGTGAGAAAAGGAAGCAAACTTTTTTTTTTCCCTAAACATTTTCTATTTTAACTTCTCCATTTAAAGAAAAGAGAATTCTAGCTTATTCTGAGCCTCAGAAATGTTTAATTATTCATATGGAACAAAGAAACACTCATAGATGCAATTAGACACCTGGTAGAGCAGACCCCCAGAAGGAAACTAAGTATACATAATGTTTTCTCTTTTGCATCTTTACAGAGGCTTCAAGGAAAGTACAGCCTCATCTCAGGAGACCTGGAAGGAGAAGGTGCACTGTGGGATTTTCACAGACAGCTTGGCTTTCTTGATTAGCATTCTCATAAAAGAAAGGTCTACAACTTTTATGTTTTTATGTTTTCAAGCTCATTGCCTCTGAAAACCGTTATCTTACTTTCTTCCAATTAATATTGAAAGGAGATCTAGACACGTAGGTCTAGATATATAACGTAGCCATCAAAATGTTACAAAGGCCATAAAGAAAAATGAGGACTTGATTGCTCCCTCTGCCCAAGTAAGAATAGCATAAAAGCCACCAAAATATTAAGAAAAATATCCTGGGATATAATTCCTACATTGTTCTCTGATTGGATGAAGATCCTTTCTTACTCTTCCTTCTGCTTTTGCTCAAGCTCTTCCTCCAAACTGGAGTTCTCTTAACTCTACCCTTTGTCTTTTCAAACCACATACATCTTCCAAAACCAAATCCATGTTACATCACTTTGGAAAGTGCTGATCCAACTATTCTAACTTCAAAAGGGGCTATGTTCTCCCTGCGCTGCACTACCGCTCTTTGTAAAACTTGGCTTGCATTTTTTAAATTGTTTACATTATCTCCCACAGCTAGACCATATATACTTTGAGGATAATGAATGCATCAGTGTGATAATCATTATCATCTACATAACTCTGGATACTGTCATAGAGGAATCTGTAGGTATCTAAGGCAGCTGCACACTGAGCTTTGAATATTGGCTCCTACACTTACCAAGCATCTAAATGTGATTTGTGCCACTGTCTTATTTGTAAGTATTAAGCATGATTTTATATGTAAAGTATTTAGGACAGTGCTTAACATACACCAATAGCTTAATGAAAGTTAGAATGATATACGATTCATTCAGTTATTAAAGAAAACATCTATGTACCAATTTTCACAACTACAGTGGGCACCATTTATATTGCAGTCTCTGTGAATAGCACCAGGGAGTGCTACCCTTATTCTGTGCATTGCATAGGTATATCATAGTAACTCATTCACTTTTTTTTTTCTTTTAGTACTTCTATTTGTTTGGCCCTGTGCTAAGCCTTAAGAATACAATAAAGACAAAGATACAATTTCTCTGCCTTCCTCTCAATTACCATCTAATATGAAGGGAGTCACATTTTATTACCATGGGCATGATTGCATTTAGGTTCTCCCAACATTTATTGTAGGAATTCAGTTCTTTATCTGCAAGCGCTTTGTGACATTTCTTTGCTGCCAACTACCAAGTTCAAAGCTTTGATAGAACATGTCAGACAGACATGATCTGCCAGCATGCCTCATCCCTCCCTACTGATGAATCTGTAAAGATAAAGTAAACATTTAAAGCCACAGGATTCTCCAAGTCCAAAAGGGAACAAGCCTCCAAAAGGTAAAGAAGCCTTCACTTTTTATTCAAAATTCCCTCTCTGAGCTGTGCCTCACAAGTTGTGAAACATGCCTCTTGTTGGTTGAATTTTGATTGAGAATTCATTTCTGCTTTAATGGTTCTATTTTTTTTTTTTTTACCTCTTATTTCTTTGCTCTATGCCATCATCTTTTTATTGTGTAGTCCTTTATCTCTAAAAAAGAGCTTCCTTCAAACTGAGATGGGAACCTCAGGCATGGCACCCAGTAACAGATTGCTGGAAGAGGATTCTCTTGTATGTGCATAAAAGGCCATATAGGATACATTTTTTCCGGCATGTTACTGCTGTGTGCAAACAGCTAGCCTTTAGCCCATTACTTTGAAAGTCCCCCTAGATTAAAGATATATCCAAACATCAATACGTTTGCCTAGTTCAATATTTAACAGAGATATCATGCATCTACTGGATTCAAAGTTCAGAAGCTACTAAAGCAATCAGTGGGTGGGCAACTCTCAATAACATAATGTGCTTAAGCAGTAGACTAGTGATAACAAAAGTTCTATGGAAAATGCAGCCATTATCTCCAATGGGGCAACATTCAAGAGAGACCCCTGGAGCTCTGTATAATCAGTTTAAGATATTCCACCATGCTCCACTCGACTCCCCACCCCCACCAAGTTTCTTGCTTCAGCAGAAGTCATATACGGGTTTGACTGCAATTCCATGTTGTCCTGGAGAGATCCTCATTCTTTGTCCACTTCAACACTATAGCCTGGCCACTTTATTTGCATTAAGGCTATTGACATTAATCTCATATGCTTTCGTCCCTATTTTCATTAGTCACATTAAAAAAAAACAAAAAACTTTGTGTCCAAAATCATACCTTATTGCCCACATTCTAATCCTGACACATGTCATTATATTACCTTTCTTAAACCCACCTTCCATCCCTCCCAAGTTCCTAAAATCTTCTCACTTTGTCCTGTGGAACTAATTGTAGTCATCAGCAAATTCTCTGTATCTTCATTATCTTCTCTGAATGTTTCCTTTGCCTTCTTCCTTTAATAGAAACCTGGTTCTCCCAGAGGACTTTGCTTCTTTGTAAGCCTTCTCAAGTGGAGGATGTCTACATTCCCATCCTCTAGATGGGAGACAGGTGTGCTGTCATATCCTACATCCAATCCATCTACATCTCTATTCTAACTATATCCAGAATCCGACCACTGCGCTCCACTTCACCATTACCTCCCTGGTCCAAGCCACCATTATCTCTCATTGGTTATTGGATTAATGAATTAACCTCCTAACTTGTCTCTTGGCTCCTATTCTAGTCCCCCAGCAATCTATTTTCAACACAGAAACACGGCTTCCTGTGTCACTCAGAGTAAAAGCAAATTATTTACCAAACACACTGTCGTTGAGTTGTTTCTGACTCAAAGTAATGCTACAGGACAGAGTAGAACTGCCCCATAGAGTTTCCAAGGCTGTAATTCTTTACATAAGCTGATTGCCACATCTTTTTCCCACAGAGCGGCCGATAGGTTCAAACCCCCGACCTTTCAGTTAGCACCCAAGAGCTTTAACCACTGCACCATCAGGGCTCCTAAAATTATTTACAGCAGCCTACAAACTTGTACAGGAGCTGTTCCTTCTTAATTCTCTATAGTATCTCTTACTATTTACCCTACTCTTCACTCTACTCCAGCCACACTGTCCTTGCTGCTCCTCAAATATGCCAGGCCAATTCCTGCCTCAGGAGCAAACATTGTTCCCTGTACCTAACATGCTCTTTCCCTAGATGTTCACATGACTCATTCCGTCACCTACTCTAAGTCTTTGCTCAAACGTCCCCTTTACAGTGACACTCCCCAACCACCTTATTTAAAATTGTAGCACCTCCCTATCATTATATCACTCTTTTCCTTGCATTGTTTTCCTTCATATACTTTGCATCATTTGGCACACTTTATATTTTAAGTTTTGTTTGATTTATTTCATGTCTTTCTGCATCTTCATTCTCTTTTTTCTCCTTCCTTGCTCCACTAACATGTAAGCTCTTTTGAGGGCATAAATTTTAATCTTTTTATTAATGGCTGAATCCCCAGTGCCTAGTACAGTCCCTGGAAGTTAATAAGTGCTCAATTAATATACGTTGAATGAATGAATATAAACCAAAAGAGATATGAAAGAAACAAACACCTCCACTTTCCTCTCCTTCAGATGTACAGAACCCTTTTGTTTTTATCCTCTATATTTTGTAGTCAATCTCTTTGTTTACAAAGCATTTTTTAATTATTAACACTTCATTGGGGATAATCACTCAATGTCCATTTTCATGACATTTTTCAACTTAGAATTACCTGTATTTTTTAAGACTGTGTCATCTTAGATATCAGGCGAGAAATGAATGTCAGTGTTTCCTATGCCCCTGAATTTATAGTATCACCTAGGCCCTCTTTGAGTCATCCCTTTTGCCTGGCCCATGTGTACTTGCTAACACTGGTCTCCGGAATAGTATAGCTGAGAAAAAATGGGGTGAGTGCATCATATTTAAACCCAGCTATGTAGACACAGCTTTTGCCTTCTCTGGATAAACTGGCCAGGCTTACAGCTGGCTATTATCTGCTTGGCTGATTTAGTCTTCTCTTCCAGCCACATAAAAATGCCACCTGCTACTCACTTGATTGAAGATGGAATGATGCGAGCAACTAGTAAGAAAGATAGAAAAATAACACAGCATTTGTGACTCATGTGTTCATATTCATTCTCATTCTCTCTCCTCTCTTTCCATCTCTCTCAGTCACATCTTTTCACAACAGGCTCTGTATACCTCAATATCGAACCGATTACATCATTGTACTTCTACTCTCATTCTGGACAATTTGTGCAGAAAATATATCTGTCTATTCAATTGGCTCTTCTATGAAAAGATTATTGATAGAAAAGTCCACTTCAGAGATTTTCAGTGAGGTACAGCATATTCCCCCAACAGTCTAAAGCAAAGATTTATAACGTCATTGTAGAGTATCATTCAAATACCTTGGCCCATTAAGTTGCAATTGATGCTTAACTAACGTGCTTTTTCTTGAAGTGCCTATCTTTTCATAGCACTGGATAGCAATATGCGGAGGAGATGGAGACATGATAGGTGGGAGTTCAGCCTGAGATTGCTGTATAGGAGAAAGGCTAACTAGAGTTCAAACGGAATTTTATATTCAGATACAGTTATATCTGAGGCAGTAGATGTTCTATAATCAGATTAAAATATTTTTACCTACCTAAACTAAATCCCACATTTTCACTGCTATTTGTAACTAAATTAAAGAAACAGAGAGAAAATATTATTTGGCTTTATAAAAATGTAAATCACCTACCTAGCAATAGAAAAAGACCATTAAATACTCTTCACATTTTCAGATCAAGTTAAAAGGTACTTTAAAGTTCTGGCTCATTTTTAATATATTCATGCCCTAAGTTTTCAGAAATGATATTATTGATAGGTAAGTCCTAATTACTTCTTTAAAACGAACCTGTTGCAGTTGAGTGCATTACGACAAAACCTGTTGCCATCGAGTCCATTACGACTCATAGCAATCTCACAGGACAGAGGAGAACTGCCTCACAGTGTTTCCAGGGAGCAGCTAGCGGATTCGAGCTGCCAACCTTTCGGTTAGTGGCTGAGCTTTTAACTACTGTGCCACCAGAGGGCTCCAGAGTCTCTTAAATGGGAGATTCTAATTTCCATGAAATGATTGTCAAACTTTCCCACATTGATGCCCAGACAGTACTGCAGACTCGGCACCTTAAAAACTCAACTGCTTCTCCGACCGAGGCCACTCATTCCTCTTTCTTTTAGGGAAATAAAATTGCGTAGTGGTTAACGGCCAGGACTCAGGCATGAGACTGCTTAGTTTTGAGTCCCAACTCTGACACTTTGCAGTTTTATCTTGGTCTTTAGTTTTCTATTCTGGAAAATGGGGATAAAAAAAAATCATATATACTTCATAGGGAAGGAGCCCTGGTGATCCAAGGGTTAAGCGCTTGGCTGCTAACCGAAAGGTTGGAGGTTTGAATCCATCCAGTGGCTCCATGGGAGACAGACCTGGCAATCTGCCTTCATAAAGATTACAGCCAAGAAAATCCTATGGGGCTGTTCTCCTCTGTCACGTGGGGTTGCTGTGAGTTGGAATCAATTCCAGGGCTTCTAACAACAACAACATACATCACAGGTTTGTTTCAAGGCCTAAATACTGAGCTCATGTAAGTATTAGCTCTATGAGTATTATAAATAATAATAATCATTATTATTTCTTTATTCTTTATCTTAATTAATAGCAATGGTCATTTTTCAAGATACCCAAGCTAAAAATTTCAAGTTCATATTTAATACCTCTTCTATGAAAATAATTTAACTGTTGTTATTGTTGTTAGGTGCCATCAAGTCTGTTCCGACTCATAGCAACCCTATGTACAACAGAACAAAACACTGCCCAGTCCTGCACCATCTTCACAATCATTGTTATGCTTGAGCCCACTGTTGCAGCCAGTGTGTCAATCCATCTCTTTGAGGGTCTTCCTCTCCTTCACTGACCCTCCACTTTACCAAGCATGATGTCCTTCTCCAGGAGCTGGTCCCTCCTGATAACCTGTCCAAAGTACGTGAGACAAAGTCTCACCATTGTCACTTCTAAGGCTCATTCTGGCTGTACTTCTTACAAGACAGATTTGTTCCTTCTTTTGGCAGTCCATGGTATAGTCAACATTCTTCGCCAACACCATAACTCAGAGGTGTCAATTCTTCTTTGATCTTCCTCATTCATTGTCCAGCTTTCCCATGTATATGAGGCAATTGAAAATACCATGGCTTGGTCAGATGCACCTTAGTCCTTAAAGTGACATCTTTGCTTTTTAACATTTTAAAGAGATCTTTGGCAGGAGATTTTCCCAATACAATATGTCCTTAGAATAATTTAACTACCAAGTGCTATTTCTGTCACAGAAAGAGCTCTCTTATTTGTCCCTCCACTTTTCATTCTCTCTGTGATTACAGTAGGTCCTTTCTAAAATATATATATTTTTGGATTATTGTACTAGACTCAACTATTCTACCTCTTTCCAATCTGTGTCAAACTGCTTTCTGACTTACCTTGCTAAAAAGTGAGGTAAGATCACATCTCCCCCATTCCCTAAAACATTCAATGTGTCTCCCATTACCTATAGAAAAAGTTCCATACTCTTTAGCATGATATTCTTGGTTTCCACAATCTAGTTCTAAGTTACTCAATCCAGTCTTATGTTCTCCTACAAACTCTACCCTCTTCATACTAGCTTTTGACCAACATTTTCATACCTCTGTATCCTTCTCCATACATTTTCTTCAATTTTCCCTACTTTTCTACTTACCAAAAACCTATTCATTCTTTAAGCCATATCTCAAATTTCCCTTGGGAAATATTTCTAATTCAGACTAATCAATGTAGCATTTCTTGTCTTTCCTTCATTATTTGCCATTATTAAAGAATTTATCCCATTCTACCTTGCATTATGGGGCCCTGGTAACAAAGTGGTTAAGAGCTCGGCTACTAACCAAAAGGTTGGCAGTTCAAATCCACCAGCTGCTTCTTGGAAACGCTATGGGACAGTTCTATGTATAATACATACACACACACATATAAATATATATATATTTTCATATTTATATTCAAATATAAAGCTCCTTGACAGCAGAAACTGTATCCTCTTCCAGTTTTTATAAGCAGCACATTTCACAGTGCCTGTCACGGAGACACTCAACAAGTGTTCAATACGTGTTTGTTAAATAAAAAACTCAATTCCACAAATATTTCTTAAGTAGATAAATTTGCCAAGCATTTTCCTACACAGGTGACCAAAAGTAGTCAATACCAGAGTGTTCTCTTTAGCAGTAAGGAGCGGTTGAACCAGCTGTATCCATTTATGACCTTTGGTAAGTGTGTTATTTGCCTCTAGGCCTCAGTTTCCTAATCCTTAAATTTGAAATCATAATGTCTACACCAGAGTGTTGGTGTGAGGGCTAAACAAGCTCATATATGTAAATAATTTAATACATTGCCTGGCACAGAGTAGGTGCTCAGTAATCATTAATCCTTTGGCATATGATTATTATTGCTATTATAGCATTATTATTATTTGCATTACCTTGAATAATTCAGATTTTTACCTGTTTCTTTGGCAAGTATGAATCAACCTTCTTACTCTCAGTCATCTACCTTCTCAACTCAGTGGTCAGCATTTTCAGTTAGGTAATTCTTCAAGATATAAACGGAGCCGTTTATCAAAACTCACCAAATCTCTTCCTCAGATACAAGAAGAAACCATACTGGAATATTCTCCGTCCATTCAAATGTGCACTCGGAGGCAGTGACACGGAAATCCGTACAGCAGGAGCTAATGATCTGGTTCCATTAACAATTGCTCATTTGGGTGGTAAGTGACCTGAGACAAGAGAAAATGCAATTTTGCCTGCCAGTACAGTAAAAAAATGGTTGCCATTACAGTTCTACAGAGATTATAATCAATGATACTTTTTATTGGCTCAACTGAACTACATGGTAGCCAATTAAATTCCTGTTTTGATGACATGCAGTAAAATGAAAGAGTCTAGTATCTTTCATGGCTTGTACAAAATTAGCTCATGTAGAACAGCTTTAGCCTTAATGCCTTTTTAACGGCAGGAAATAACCTTGTTCACCTGACAAATGAACCTTCTCCTTAACCAAAGAATTTTGATCTCCACATTAAAAAAAAAAAAAAAAAGTTTTCACATCTTCAAAGAAGAAAATGGTTATCTTTCTGCTCATTTCTAAGCAAAGGTTTTTATTGTTCCTTGCTTTAAATATCTGGTGGAACTTTGTTTTGTATGTAAATTTGCCACTTTAACTGATATTTTATTTCCAGTTGACTGCGTAATATGGAAAAAATTACTGAGAGCTTTAAAATTGTTACAGTCCATTATTATCCAGAAAGTAATATTTTTAAACATTGATAAAATATTTTGTCTAATATTGTTATTTAGATCTAATCATGCAATAAAATTTCTTTTCTCCATAGGTGTGAGCATATAGTATAAGAATTTTAGGACTAAGTTCAACTTCCTAAACACTTAACTTGGCCTGGTAATCACACTATTTTCAAATCAAACCATGATTTTGCTTCTGCAAGATATGCATTCTGGAACCCTAAAAACCTAGTCAGTCACCAATGATGTGATGTTTTCTAATCTTTAGTATAAAAAACTTTCATAGCATAAAAAAGGGTATGCACCACTAAACTATTCAACTAGATCCATTTCCTGTCTCAAAGTTACTGAAAAGAGAAGTTGAAATAAGAGAGACTCCTTTTTCTTCTATTCCTCTTTGCATTTTTAAAATTCACTTATTGTTTCTTATTGTCCAGTGAAAGCTGGACAATAAATAAGGAGGACTGAAGAAGAAATGATGCATTTGAATTATGGTGTTGGCGAAGAATATTGAATATACCATGGACTACAAGAAGAGTGAATAAATCTGTCTTTGAAGAAGTACAGCCTGAATGCTTCTTAGAAGAGAGGCTATCGAGACTTCATCTCACATACTTTAGGCGTATTATCAGGAGGGACCAGTCCCTGCAGAAGGACATCATGCTTGGTAAACTGGAGGGTCAGCAAAAAGAAGAAGACTCTCAACGAGATGGACTGACAGAGTAGTTGCAACAATGGGCTCACACATAGCAACGACTGTGAGGATGACACAGGACTGGGCAGCGTTTCATTCTGTTATATATAGGGTCACTATGAGTTGGAACCAACTTGAGGGCACCTAACAATAACAGTAATTATTGTTTCAAACATTATTGAGCACTTAGTTTGTCATAGACACTCTGCTGAAAGCTGGATATATGAAGATTAATAGGGCACAGTTATTTCTTTATAGTTTTTCAGTCTTAGCTTTCAAAGAACAGATAAAGCAATTTTGCCTTTATTTGACTGAATATTGCTGGAGGGGGCTATCTAGGCAGGTGAATTGGGTCACTTGAATAGCTATGAAAAATTCTGTCATTTACATGGACATAGTGGCTATTTTCCTCAGCAGAATTTATGTCTGCTTTGAAGGAACATAACCAAACTCTTCTAACAAAAGTCTTGTTAGGACACTGACAGTCAGGGTCCTATTTAATTACAGACATGGAAAAATGTTCTAGTCTAGGGAAGATACTGAAAATTGGGTAAGGTAAGAATAAAAAAAAAATTTTTTTTTTTTTTTTTT
>NW_004444077.1:743879-746318 GCF_000243295.1 Trichechus manatus latirostris
GGGGGGGGAGAAAGACTTAGCAATCTGCTCCCATAAAGATTACAGCCTAGAAAACCCTGTGGGGCAGTTTTACTCTGTCACATAGGGTCGCTATAAGTTGAAATCAACTCGAGGGCACCTAATCTCAACCTAAATACTTTTTTATTACTTGTTTCAAGTTGTAAGCACTAGGAAAAACATCTGATACTTTCTTTTTGTTATTACCCAGACAAATAAGTGCTTATTCCAACTGAAGATAGGTACAAAAAATGTTTATACTACTTTTATTCATAAGAGTCAAACTACAAAAACAAACAAACAAAAAAATGTTGCTGGCAAATCAACTCTGACTCATGGTGACCTCTTGTGTGTCAGAGGAGAACGGTGCTCCATAGGGTTTTCAACCATTGATTTTTCAGAAGTAGATTTTCAGTCATTTCTTTTGAGGCACCTCTGGGTGGACTCAAACCTCTAACCTTTCTGTTAGGAGCTGAGTGTGTTAACTGTTTTCACTACCTAGGGACTCCAGAAACAATTTAAGTGCCCATAAACATCAAAACCAAAATCCTCACAACTGGACCAATAAGCAACATCATGATAAAAGCAGAAAAGATTGAGTTGTTAAGGATTTCATTTTACTTGGATCCACAATCAATACCCATGGAAGAAGCAGTTAAGAAATCAAAGACGCATTGCATTGGGCATTGCTGCAAAAGACCTCTTTAAAGCATTAAAAAGCAAAGATGTCACCTTGAGACTAAGGTGAGCCATGGTGTTTTCAGTTGCCTCATATGCATGCAAAAGCTGGACAATGAGTAAGGAAGACCGAAGAAGACTGGACGCCTTTAAATCATGGTGTTGGTGAAGAATATTAACTATATCCTAGTCTGCCAAAAGAACAAATAAATCTGTCTTGGGAGAAGTATAGCCAGAATGCTCTTTAGAAGCAAGGATGGCGAGACTTCATTTCACATAATTTGGACATGTTATCAGGAGGGATCAGTCTCTGGAGAAGGACACCATGTTTAATAAAGAAGAGAGTCAGTGATAGAGAGGAAGACCTTCAATAAGATAGACTGACACAGTTGCTGCAACAATGGGCTCAAGTATAACAATGATTATGAAGATGGTGCAGGACTGGCAGTGTTTCATTCTGTTGTACACAGGGTCACTATGAGTGGGCACCTAACAACAACAACAACAAACATTAAAATGGTTAAATAATTTGAGAAAAGTGGAATGTTATAGGTAGAGAGAACATGAGGAGTGAGGAAAAATATGGTGCCTTCCTGAAGAATTTTATTGTGACTAGAATATAAGTATGAGGAAGAAAATGAGATGAGAAGAAGCAACTAGATAGTGAGGAAGGGCACAAATGGAAGAGAGTCATAAATACCATACTAAGGAATTTGGACATTTTACCAAGAAAGCCATTGACAAGTTTTAAGCAAGAAAGTGCTATGCTCAGATGGATTTGTAGTTTAGAAAGAGGCAACAGCTGCAGAGAGTAAAATGTATTGATGCAGATTGTGGTGGTGTGCATACAAGTTTATTTGTATGACTGGCTCCTTCATAGCATTAAGGAAACTGTTTAAATTTAACTTCTTAGAGACTCTTTTCTTACTTTCTCTTTCTAAAACAGATATCACTCTTTCACATTTGACTCTCATATTCTTCATTATTTTTAACTTCCTGTCATTTTTTGAAATTATATCATATATATGTTTGGTTAGGCCTTCTTTGCTACGCTGGAAGATCTATGAGAGGTGAACATCATCTATCTTTTCATTGTTACATCATGAACACCAAGAAAACTGTCAGTACATAGAATGAATTTAATAAATACTTATTAGTTAATACATGTATCACAAAAGTACAGCATTCTAAGTATAATTGATCTTTTATAGGGGCTTTCATGCTTTTGCTCCACTTACTACTTATATACTTATACTGACTTTTAAAATATGATGACGTTAATATAGGCAAGTGACCAGAGTGGGGTAAAAAGGGATTTCAACCATCTGGAAACCGGTTGGAATACTTATTCATGCAACACCCTCTCATTTTATTTGCCGACAATATCATTTCCAGAAATCAGGAGAAAGTCTGATGTTACTGTGATGCTCTTCTAACCTTCATTCTGACCATCAAGGAAGAACCGACTGTCAGAGTTGAAACTCACAAGAACATTGGCCAAAAATGTACAATTCGGAGTTCTGGCAAAATGGCCCTCTAGGCAGAAGCACCACGCCATCCCTCCACAGCAAAGATCCGAAAAACTAAGTCGAACAGAGAATACAATAATCCTGAAACCCTAAAATATCAAATGAAGAGATAAACAACTCAGCCAAGCACCAAATGGAGTGAGAAAACTGACAGAGAACAGAGGCGAGGAGAGATTCATGCAGAGGTCCCCTACCAGCTAATGCAGTGCGGATCCACCATCTTGGACTCCTATTG
>NW_004444077.1:754878-761430 GCF_000243295.1 Trichechus manatus latirostris
ACTACTGTTTCATGAGAAACTATTTGTTCTGTAAGCCTTCACCTGAAGTACAATATTAAAAAAAAAGAAAAAAATGTACAATTCATTTTAGAATGCATGATAGGGAGCAAAAGGTTAGGTAAAGACATATATTTCAGAGTATTTGACTAGCAGTGTTTTAGAAATTCATAGAAGAGAGAGATGATTTTTTTTTTAGGATGAGGTTTTATAGAGAAGATGTATTGCATTGGAAAGCTCTCACAATAGCAACTCTGATTATGTGGTTAATACAATGTAAATTATATGAAGGAGGAGGTGGGCAATATGAATAAAGCACTATGCTTTCTTTATTGATTCAGTAAGTATTTAAGCGAATGCTATATGGCAGATACTGTGTGTGGTGCTGTTACAGATGTGTACAAAACAGAGTTCCTGCCCTTGTGGAGCTTATGGTCTAATGGAGGATAGAGAGATGAACACGGGCAACAAAGACATAGTGCTACAAGTGCTACGTATGGGAAGTTGATAATAACATGGTAGCACATATGTGGAGCACCTAATCTGAACGTCAGGGGAAGAGAGCCAGGGAAAATATCCCGAGTAAGTAAAGTCTACATGGGGTTTGAGGGATGAGTAAGAGTTAGACCAAGGCTGGGGGAAGAAAGTTCTAAGAGGAAGAAATAACGTAAGTACATTCTGCTGTATAACAAAGAACATGGTTTCAAGTGATCTTTCCAAGGACTTCAGATTGTTTTTAAAAAACATGTACAAGTAATGAAATGAAAACATTAAAAAAAAATTGTGGTGTAAAGAAAAGTTTTGTGATAGAATAAAGAGTAACATGAATTATTTTTTTAAAAAGTTTAAGAATGGTCAAAAGGGGGTTTTTAATTTTTTTGACAGTATATAGTTAGAGTCAGACAAAAATCAAAAAATGGAGAAATCTGCTAATTGGGGCATTGACTCTATGGCAACAGTTTTTTTAATTGAGTAGTGATAAGTAATACAGAGAAGGCTAAGCTTTTGTTTCTGTCTCAGAGAGAAAAATCTTCATAGTGAATACAGTAGAAAAAGCTGCCTTTGGTCAGGGGAAATGAAACACAAGATGAGTGAAAATACTTTAGGGAGCCATCTAAATTTAATAATCTCCTGGTCCATTCTATATTCTTGTCAGTGCCATTAAGATTCAGCAGAGTAAGAGTTACAGCATGTGTGACTGCTCATTAAAAAATAACCCTCGGCTAGAAAGACACCCCATTCAGCAAAATTAATCAGGCTGCCCTTGAGAATGATAGCACATTTCTGTCTTTTGGAACATTAACTAGGATTCCTACCAGAGATACAGGGGGCATGGAGATCTTGGTGGGGAAGGGGAGAGGGATTTATACAGCTTGGACATGGTATTGGTAAACTTACTTTGAAAATATTTGGAAAACTTGTATTTTCTTTTCTTTTTGGTGAAACGTTTGCAATTTTGTAGTTTAACAGTACAAATAGATCTCTGACATGATTCTCAATTTATGTAACTAATTTCATATACTTTTGAGAGTTGTCAAGTAGAAGTACAGAATAGTGGTTAAGTGTACAGTCTCTGGAGCCATAATGCTCAAGATCAAAATCATACTTCCTCTGTTACCTTCGATGAGTTGTTTAATGCTCAGCGAACTGGTTTCCTCAACCAGAAAAATGGATTTGATGATTATAATCATCAAAAAATATGAATGGCTTGAGATTTTATGCTGCTTCAAATTAACAAGTTAGACTGACACATTTTCATAGAAGTTGGCAGAAGACGTAAGACTCTTGACTCAGAGACAATGGATTTTATTACTCACAGCACAGCAGGAAGGATGAGTTTCATGTTCGCATATATTAGCTTTGGTCCCCAAATACCTTAGGGACAATGCAGCAATGGGTCAAGGGGGAAGCTGCACACACGTAATGGCCTGTGTCATAGCTGAAGAAATCTAAGTCTAGAAAATCCCTAATCTTAGAAAAGCATTGCTAACAAACCTGCCCATGCATGCCCCCAAATAGAGACATTATGTTTATTATCCTGGTTAGCAAGCAAACTTGCCATCTGCCTAAGAAGGAGAAATTATCTCTATCTCCCAAGGCTAATATTACATACTCCATAGGATTATTGAGAATAAATTAGTTAATGGGCACAGCATCTAAAATAGTGCCTGACACAAACATTATTGCATGGTTAGTGACACTACTATTACAATTATCCAGGTTTGTTTGCATACTACTTTGAGACAATGAGAAGGGCAGATCACGCTTAAACCTTCCCAAAACTACACATGCTGTTGAGTTTCTGTTATACAGCATTCTCCCTGGAATATGACTTCTTGTACTTACTCTGCTCTCAGCTCTTAGCTTCCTTAAGAAAATTTCCAGAAATGACCTTGGCTACACATCTGTGACCTTAATAATACTAACTGAAAGATATATACTGTTTCAGACTAGACCTTGTTTTAACAGTTTTACATATATTAACACATTTCATCTTCATAACAACCCTTTGAGATAAATGCTATTTTTCCCATTTTCTAGCTCATGAAAGAAAATCACAGAGAAAATAAATGGCTTCTGTTTGGTCATAGCAGTAGTACATGACAGAGCTAGGCTTTGAAGTCAGGCAATATACCAGAGTCTGTGCTCTTACTTTTCCTATTTTCCCTTAGGTAATTATACAAGTGACTGTCAGCATATCCAATTTTCATCTCATCTAGGCCTGTGTTGCATCAGGAGACAATCCAGTCCAAGAGAAGGGGAGATTTTAAATAAATCTCTCACAGATGAAGAATTTAGAACGAGAGAGAAATGAAAAACTTGGAAAATAGTGAATTGCATTCTGATCTTCAAAAAGTGGAAAAAGATGGATACTCCAAATTACAGATACTTTAAGCTTGATACTTATTTTGAAAAAGATTCCAGAATTTTTTGTTTTTTTTTGAAGAATGATTGATATGCGTTTGTTTGATGAATCAGTTATCACCAAAAAACTATGGGTGTTAGTTTTTTAGATAAACCTTTCAATAATTTTTTGAGAACACTTTCAGATTTACAGAATTACTATAAAGATAGTACAGAGAGTTCCCTTATGCTCCATACCCAGGTTCCTCTATAATTAATAATTGACATTAGCATGGTACATTTGTTCAATCAATGAATGGATATTGATACATTCCTATTAATTGAAGTCCATACTTTACTCCGATTTCCTCAGTTTCCATAATGTTCTTTTTCTAAAATAATATCCCATCCTAGATATCACATTACTTTTAGAATTCGTGTCCTCTAAATTTCTAAGTACTGCTTTAGCATTATCTCATACATTTAAATATGCAGAGTTTTCATTTTTATTCAGCTCAAAATATATCCTATTTTCCCTTTTGATTTCTTCTTTGAGCCATAGGTTATTTACAAATATTGTAATTAATTTCCACATATTAGTGAATTGTCAAGAAATCTTTCCTATTGATTTGTAATTTAATTTCCTTGGATTAGAGAACATACTTGGTATAACTTGAATCTTTTTTTAATAATTTATTGAGACTTGTTTTATGGTCCAGAATACACTCTGTCATAGCATTTGTAGCATGTGCACTTGAATGGGCATTTGATGTTAGATAGTATTGGTGGTAGATAGTGTTGTTCACATCTTTTATATCCTTACTGATTTTCTGTCTACCTGTTCTATAAATTATTGAGAAAGTTATGTTGAAATCTCTATAATTGTGTATGTGTACATTTCTCCTCGAATTTCTATCAGGTTTTGTTTCATGTATTATAAAACCATGTTATTAGTTGTATAAGTATTTAGAATTGTATGTTCTTTTGATAAATTGACTTCATCATTATGAAATGACCTTTTTATCAAAAAATATATTGTGTCTAATATTAACATAAACACTTCAGTTTTCCTTTTATTAAAATTAGCATTGTATATATTTTCCATTCTTTTACTTTTAACCAATTTAAATTTACGTTTAAAATGTTTATCTTGTAGCCAACATGTAGTTGATTATTTTTCTCCATTTTAAATCCACTGGGCAATTTCTGCATTTTAATTGATGTATTTAGACCATTTACACTTAATGTGGTTATAGAAATGTTTGATTTTAATCTATCATCTTGCTATTTATTTTCTGTTTGTACCATCTGTTCTTTTTCCCTTTAATCCCTTTCTCCTCTTGTTCTGCTTTCTTTTGTATTACATATGCTTTATTGATTCTATTTTACATCTTTTGTTAGATAACTCCTATAACTCTTTGATATGTTATTTTAGTGATTGCTATGGGGCTTATACTTCATATATTTAGCTTATTGGTATCTATATTCAAGTTATGTAATACCATTTCACATATTACATAAGAATCTTAAAACAGTACACTTCTATTTCGCCTCTCTTGGTCTTTGTGCATTGCTATCATACACTGTACTTCAACATACACTATACTTCTAATATCACATTACTTTTACTGATTTCTTTACACAGTCAATTATCCTTTCAAGATATTTAAATAATAAGAAAAAAGTATTTTATTTTACCCTTGTTGTTACCATTTCCAGGGCACTTCATTTTTTGGTGTTGTTGTTAGGTACCATCGAGTCAGTTCTGACTCATAGTGACCCTACGTACAATAGAACAAAAGACTTCCCGGTCCTGCGCCATCCTCACAATTGTTGCTGTATTTGAGCCCATTATTGCAGGCACTGTGTCAATCCGTCTTGTCGAGGGTATTCCACTTTTTTTACTGACCCCCTACTTTACCAAGCGTGAAGTCCTTCTAAAGGGACTGGTCCCCCCGATAACATGTCCAAAGTACTTAAGATGAAGTCTCACTATCCTCAGTTCCAAGGAGCACTCTGGCTGTAATTTTTCAACGATAGACTTGTCCGTTCTCCTGGCAGTCCATGGTATACTCAATATTCTTTGCGAACACCACAATTCAAAGGCATCAATTCTTCTTCGCTCTTCTTTATTCATTGCCCAGCTTTCATATGCATATGAGGCAATTGAAAATATCATGGCTTGGGCCAGGCACACCTTAGTCCTCAAAGTGATATCTTGGCTTTCAACACTTTAAAGAGTTCTTTTGCAGCAGATTTGCCCGATGCAATGCATCCTTTGATTTTTTGACTGCGGCTTCCATGGGAGTTTATTGTGGATCCAAATAAAATGAAATCCTTGACAACTTCAATCTTTTCTCCATTTATCATGATGTTGCTTATTGATCCAGTTGAGGATTTTTGTTTTCTTTATGTTGAGGTGCAATCCATACCGAAGGCTGTAGTCTTTGATCTTCATCAATAAGTGCTTCAAGTCCTCTTCACTTTCAGCAAGCAAGGAAGTATCATCTGGATATCACAGGTTGTTAATGAGTCTTCCTTCCAGTCCAGCTTGTCAGATTATTTGCTGAGCAAACAGACTGAATAAGTACAGTGAAAGGATACAACCCTGATGCACCCCTTTCCTGATTTTAAACCATGCAGTATTCCCTTGTCCTGCTGGAATGATATATTCTGCATGAGCACAATTAGGACAACATTCTTCACAATGTTATCCATAATTTGTTATGATCCACACTGTTGAATGCTTTTGCATAGTCAATAAAACACAGGTAAACATCTTTCTGGTATTCTATGCTTTCCGCCAAGATCCATCTGAAATCGACAATGATATCCCTCATTCTACATTGTCCTCTGAATCCAGCTTGAATTTCTGTCAGTTCCCTGTTGATGTACTGCTGCAACCAATTTTGAATAATCTTCAGCAAAATTTTACTTGTGTGATATGAATGATATTGTTTGATATTGTTTGATAATTTCCACATTCATTTGGATCACCTTTCTTTGGAATGGGCACAAATATGGATTTTTTCCAGGCAGTTGGCCAGGTAGCTGCCTTTCAAATGTCTTGGCATAGATGAGTGAGCACTTCCAGTGCTACATCTGTTTGTTGAAACATCTCAGTTGGTATTCTGTCAATGCCTGCAGCCACGTTTTTCACCAATGCTTTTAGTGCAGCTTGGACCTCTTCCTTCAGTAACATTCCTGATCATATGCTATCTCCTGAAATGGTTGAACGTCGACCAATTCTTTCGGGTACAGTGGCTCTGTGTATTCCTTCCATCTTCTTCTTTTTTTTTTTTTTAATTGTACTTTAGGTGAAGGTTTACAGAACAAATAGTTTCTCATTTAACAGTCAGCACACATATTGTTTTATGACATTGGTTAACAACCCCATGACATGTCAACCCTCTCCCTTCTCGAACTTTTTTTATTTTTTATTTTTTGGTGGAAATATACATAGCTAAAGATACACCATTTCAAAAATTTCTACATGCACAATTCAGTAACATCAATTACGTTCTTCTAGTTGTGCTGCTATTCTTACTTTAGATGCAGGTTTACAGAACAAAATAGTTTCTCATTAAACAGTTAGTACACATGTTGCCCTATGACAATGGTTAACAACCCCACTACATGTCAACACTGTCCTGACTCAACCTTGGGTTCCCCATCACCAGTTTTCCTGTCCCCTTCTGCCTTCTGGCCCTT
>NW_004444077.1:761530-779759 GCF_000243295.1 Trichechus manatus latirostris
AGGTCATCTGGTGTTTTATTTTGGACGCCTACTGGAACCATCCTGTCCTGTTTTTGTAAATGTTTTGATATTGTCTGCTGTCTTCAGGGCATTCAGTGGTTATTTTCCTCATTTATTGATTGTAGATTTGTTTGTTTCATCCTGCTTTTGTGTTTTATTTTGTTATGTCTGAGCAGACAGACTGTGCGTTCTTTGTTGTTTGCTTGTCTGTGGGCACGATACTTTTCACCTTCTTCTCCAATGGGCAGGGTCAGTCACTTGGGTATGGTACAGCAGGGTAGGTTCAGCTGAAGGGGAGTTGCTGGGATGGGTTGTTTGTGGCACATACCAGGGCTGACAGTGTGGACCGGGAATCAGTGCAGGGCAGGTTCCAGTAGGCCGTGCCTGTGCTGCTTGGGAGTGTGATGTTCAGCACATGGTGCAGGTAGGCAGGAAGGAGGGGGTAGATTGTGATGTGTGGAGCTAAGATGGGTATGTGGAAGAGGAGAGAGAAGAGAGAAGAACAGGAGCCAAAAACATACACACAAACAAAAAAAGAGTGCTAAGGGAGCTTGTTATTGGAGAGGAGAGATGAGAGACTGAGAAATGAGGAAAAACAAAAATGAAAACTAAAGAAAAAGAGTAAAAGAAAAAGTGAATAAAGTGAGAAACTGGAAATGAAGAAAGACAAAAGGAAATACTAGAGAGAAGAAAACAAAACAAAGAAAAAAATAAAAAAGACGTGCCCCCAGGGATGTCCCCATTCGTCTGTGCAGAGTAGGGGAATAGCTTCCAAGCTGCACGGTACTGCCTGGATAGGAGGGGCTCCCAAGCTGAGAAAAGAAAAAGAAAACAAAGAAACTAATCAAATTAGAACAAATCAGAGCAAACAAACAAACAAACAAAAAAGCCCCAGGGGTCCTACCAGTGTGGTGGCCTGGGCCAGGAAGCAGTTTCACAGTCAATCAGTGTTTTGCAGCCTTTCAGGAAGAAGCAAAGATGGCGCACGGAGCCAGGTATTTGAGAAAAAGGAGGGGGAGGTTATGAGAGGTAAGCAAAAATCTAAAGAAGCAGGAAAAAAAGCAACACCAGCAGCCAACAAAAGGCACTCAGGGAGCCAGCCAGTGTGGGCGGGTGGAATCCAAGTGACACCGGGGTGCTCCCCGTCCAAGAGACTGTGGCTGCAGGAAGGAGAGGAGGCTAAGTGGGGGTGAATAAGGGTGGGGGGTCAGAAAGCGTATATGGCTGGTTACCACTTGTTCTGTCTCCTGCTAGAAGCTCTGTGAAGCTGCTTTCTTATACCCCCTGTTTTCTGATCTCCAGTAGGAGTCCAAAATGGCAGATCCGTGCTGCAGTAGCTGATAGGGGACCTCTGCATGTATCACTCCTCACTCTCTGTTTTCAGTCAGTTTCTTATTCCATTCGGTGCTTAGCTGAGTTCTTTATCTCTTCATTTGATGCTTAGGGTTTTGGGATTGATGTGTGACTCTGTTTGACTTAATTTTTCTGATCTTTGCTGTGGAGGGATGGTGTGCTGCTTCTGACTATAGCGCCATGTTGCCCAGAGCCTTCCATCTTCCTTTGATGCTTCCTGTATCATTCAATATTTTGCTCATAGAATCCCTCTATATTGCAACTCAAGGCTTGAATTTTTTAGTTCTTCATTTAGTAACCCAGATTTCCATCTGCTATCATTTTTGTTTGTTTGTTTTGTTTATGTTTGAAAGACTTCTGTTAAGACTACTTCTTGTAGTGATGGTCTGCTGTTGATGAATTCTCTCAGGTTTTGTATGTCTGAGAAAGCCCTTATTTCTTATTCATTTTTTTCTGAATTTCACAAGCTTTTATTTTTCTTTCAAAGCATATTGAAAGTATATTTGAAGATGAAAATACTTTAAGCTGTAATCATATTAATTTATCAACTGCTGGCTGTGTTCAATTAAAATTTATTATAAAGGAACAAATAACAAGAAAAAACAAAGATGTAGCCTTATGGAAAGGAATTGTGAAAAGGTCACATTTTCAAAGTTATTCAAGTTACCTATGGTCACATAATCTTTAAAAGTCACAATTCAAGTCTCAGTTTGATTATGTAATAGCATAAATGGAATTACACTGCTTATGAAGTTCAGTAATTAATCTCAATCACACAGTGGGACTGGAGAAGTGACTATGACTTAATTCATTTGGCCATCAAAATAGGCTAAACCAAAAAAAAAAAAAAAAAGCAGACTTGTTGCCATCAAGTCGATTCAAACTCATAGTGACCCAGGAGGACAAAGTAGAACTGCCCCATAGAGTTTCCAAGGAGTGCCTAGTGGATCCAAACTGCAGACCTTTTGGTTAGGAGCTGAGCTCCTAACCACTGTGCCACCAAGGCCCCAAAATAGGCCAGGTTACCTCCAATTCTGGCATTGCCCAGAACTAAATCATAGTCTCACTGGGCTGGATGGAATCATGCACATTAATGGCATTTCAGTCACCTTGTAAACATGATCACAATGCAAAATTAATAACTGCTTTACAGGAATACATTGTGTAGTCTTTTTCTCATCTTTGTATTGTTTAGGTACAAGGTTCATGTAAAAGCTTTGGCTCCTGTAGAAGAGTTCCAGGTTGAACTTCGGATGAAGACTGAGTAACTTTGATATCATTCATTTTTTTACAGAGTATAGAATTCTAGGTTGATTTTTTTTTTTCTTCTTACTCAGTACTTTAAAGATGTTGTACTGTCTTCTGGTTGTTATTGTTTCAAAAAAATGTATGCTGTTATTCCTATATTTGTTCCTCATTACACAATGTTTTTTGTTTGTTTTTAATTTTTAAAATATTTATCTGCTTTTAATATTTTCTGTTTATCACTGACCTTAAGCAATTTACTTATGATCTGTTTTAGTGTGGTTTTCTTCATTTGTTTTGTGCTTGGGGTCAATTAATTTCTTGGATCTATAAGTTTATAACTTTTATCAGTTTTGGAAATTACTGGGCCATTATTCTCTCAATTTTTTTTTTTCTGAACTCTCCTCATTCTCCTCTACTTTAGGCCTCCAAATATACATATATTAGACCAACAGACCACTGAAGCTCTATTCATTTTTTCAGCCTTTTTTCTCTCTGTGCTTTCTTTTAGTTTCTATTTTTATGACTTCAAGTTCATTAATAGTCTTCTGTAGTGTGTAATCTACTGCTAATTCTACCCAGTGTAATTTTCATCTCAGTCATTGTAGTTTTCATCATTAAGAGTTTAATACAGATCTTTTTTTATCATCAATGTCTCTAGCTGACATGCTCATTCTTTATCTTAATGAATATAAGGAGTAGAGGTATAATAACTGTTCTAATTTCCTTATCTACTAATTACATCATCTGTGTTATTTCTGTCTCACTTGCAATTAATTGATTTTTTCCATCAAATAGGTTTTATTTTTTTGCTTCTTTGCATATTTGGTAGTTTTTAATTAGATGTGACTAAGACTGTGCATTTTGCCTTACTGAGTACTGAATATTTTTATATTCCCATAAATATTCTAGAGCTTTATTTTTTAACATAGTTATCTGTAAATAATTCACATTTTTCAGATCTTGTTTTTAAGCTTTGTTAGGTAGAATAAAGCAGTGTTTAATCTTGGGCTTATTGTCTCCACTCCTGAATACTCTTTCTGACTTCCTGGGAATTTAAGGATTTTCACTCTGGGTGGTGGAAAAAGAACTATCCTTAGCTCTGTGTGATCTTTGATGATTATTCCCTTTAATTCTTCTGTGTGATTTCTGTTGATTGAAATCTAGTGATTATTCCCTCTACTATTCTTGGGTAGTCTCCTTCCCAAATTTGGATGGTTTCTTCACATGCACACTCTCATTAGTTCTCCACTTAAGATTGAGAAAGACCCTTTGCAGATCTCTGGAGCTCTCTCCACTTTGGTGCTCTGCTTTTCAAACTCTAGTCACTTAGGCCTCCCTAGTTTTTTAGCTCTATCTCCTCTACTAAATGAGACCACCAGACTCTGTGTGAGTTTCCTCTCCTTGTGCCATGGCCTGGAAACTCTCCAAGCAGTAAACTGAAACATCTAAAAGGCTTGCCTCATTATTTCTCGTCTCTTAAACATTGTCTGATAGTCACTGTCTTAAGGCTTGTTGATTCATATATTTGATCTAGATTTTTACTTATTTTCATTGGGAGAGTACATTTGAGGCCTGGTACTAAATCCTGGCTGGAAGTAGAAGTCATAAAATTGTTTTTGTTTGTTTGTTTTGTCTTTCCTATTTTATAATGATATGTTTCATTATTTGGAATTCTCAGAAAACCATTATTATCTCAATGAACAAAGCACAATGCTTCAAAATCATGCACGTATAAAATATCCACTCATATTTCTAGATAGACTAATTGATTTTTATGTAACAGAGTATAAAAAATTAATTGATATAATTTCAGATTCCACATTAAAATAAAAATATACAAAATTACCTGAAAAAAATTTAAAATACTCTCATATAAATTTTTCAACTATATACCCATCTGAGGGCAGATTTTCTTTGTATACTTCAGTTAAAATAGTATATAGCAATAGATCAACTGTAGAGGCAGATAAGAATCCAATTATGCTCTATTAAGTCCGATAACAAAAAAGTTGGTAAAAGTATAAAATAATGCCACTCTTCTCATTAGTTGGTTTTTCAAATAGAAGTTTTTTTTCTTAAAAATATGTTTTTTAGGTTAACATTTAAATGAGTTCATTGTTATCTTAAATAAATTAATAAATGAACATAATTTTAAAATTTCTCAGTTTTAGTTTTTAATAGGGTGATTATTACTATATCTACATAACTAACTACATTAACAAAAGCTCTTTGAAATCCTAAACAAATTTTAAGGGTGTAAAGAATCCTAAGATCTCAAAATTTGAGAATCAGTAAATGATATTAGAATAATAAGAGATTCTTACGGGTCCCTTTCCTTAAGACTGTTAAAGGAGAAACTGGTCACTTATCTTTTGTTGGCCATTTCCTCTTAAGGGCCTGTTAGAGGAGTGTGTTTGTGTATATGTTAGACTGAGGCAGGGCTTCTATATCATTCAATTACCTATATGACTAAGAAAAGCAAAGTTAATAATATTACACATAAAAGAAGGAGCCCTGGTGGCTCAACTGTTAACTGCTTGGCTGCTAACAGAAAGGTTGGTGGTTCAAACTCATCCAGCAGCTCCATGGGAGAAAGACCTGGTGATCTGTTCCCATAGACTACAGCCTAGAAAACTCCATCAGGCAGCTATACTTTGTCACATGGGGTCACTATGAGACAAAATCGGCTTGATGGCACCTAACAACAACACACATAAATAGGTTCCAGTCAGCTACATTAACCTGTTATCTTTGATTTATAGTACATTTTTAGTCAACACATAATTACTATCTGAAACCTGACTTTAACAGTATTACTTTGTTTCTATTTTGCAAAGATAAAGAAAAAAATTACTTCTCCTTTATCTTTCTTCATTATAACAAGGCTAGATTATCACAGAATGAAATATCCTTCGAATGCTATTCCACTAACTCAGGAAGTATTAATTTAGTATCATTTATGGTGGTAGGAATGGCAAGACAATGACATAAAATATTATAATACACGGAACTATGGCTGGAAGAGCAGGATAATTTAAAATATAGATTAATCATAAAGATATGCCGAGAATAAACACTTCATTTAATCATAGGCTTTAAGTATAAATACTACAGCAAACTGTTCTGTCTTCCTGTGACAGCAGTGTTACACACAAATAATTGTAAGAGTATTAAAAATGACCTTTTGGGGGTTGACCTCTTTTGGTTTTTAAGGAAGTTAAAATCTAGGAAACATTCTCTTCCTTCCAATCTGAATACTGTTAGTTTTGGAACTTTTCAGGATTTTTTTTGGAATTCAGTAACATGAAAATGTTCCCTAACATGATTTATTCAAAGTCAAAACTTGTATTTACATCAAATCTGAAACGTTTAAGAAAAAATAAAAATATTTAGGAAGCAAAATGTTATTTTTACTTCAGATCACAGTTCAATTCAGAATATTTATTCTACTGGTGGCTAATCAGGGAGAAAAGCAAGCCTACCTGTCAGCAAAGCCAAGAGAATCAGCTCTACGTTTTATTGTTTTGGCAGTTTCTCTGGATTTAAAATAGAAACAATGCCGTTGTACTGTTAAGGCTATCTTTAGCTCACTCAAATGATTTTTTCCTTTCCTCCTTGGAAATAGCATACATCAGGTAATTCCCATGTGTACCAAAAGAAATGAAAAAAATGTTTATTTGATTTGATTTTTTTTTATCTTTTCATCTTAAAAGTTAAAACTCTATTCTATCTTAGCCTTTAGGCTGATAAGGTTGTGACTGGCATTCACCTTTTGCTTATTTCACATGTGCATTTTAGTGGCATAAGTATCAGTTTATTCTTTTTAATTACCCACCCATTTTTAAATGTTATAAAGATGCTGTTGATTCCATTGCACTGGATATACTTGTGATTCTAATAACAATTTAGTTTGGGTGCTGAAAATTTGTCTGTATTTAGTATCATTTGGGAATGCAATAATATTCTTTACTTTTAATTTAGTGTTCTCATTTTTCTATACATTATACACATAGCCACATCCATTCTGCTTAATATGTTGCATTCTAAAGTCATAGCCTGTATACACAGTTGGGTAAAACATATCCCATACACTTATTGATCTTATTCTAGTGTAATTATTTATATTTGTTCGTTTCTATATTTGTTCATTTCTGATAGAATTGTGAGCGCTGCAAAATTAACAAAACTACCCCTGAAATTTATCCTATACAAGAGGGTGTTTCAATTCACACAGGGAAGTGATTCAGTAATATGAAATGAGGAAAACACTCCAGGCCTTTGACAGAGATCAAAAAGATGACAAGAATTTACAAGTTTGACTAGATTGAAAATTTTCATCATATAATCATAACATTTAAAACCAGGAAGGAACTTTACAGAGTATCCATTCCAATTCTCATGTTTAACTAATAAAGTGATTAAGATTCAGAAAAAAGTAAATGACTTGCCTAGTTACATATAGCTAGTTCATGGCAAGGTTAATACTAGAACCTAGTTTCTATGCAAATCTTTGGAACTTACTAAATTAAGTGTACACTATGTATAAAGAACTGATTTCATTTTACTTAGTTAAAAAATAAAAAAGAGAGATGTAGGCACCATTAGAGAAATTTTCTTAAGCAAAACTGTTAATAGGGGTGGGGCAAGATGAAATTAAATATATGATAGAAGAGGTGGGTGGCCAGAAGTCGTCCAAATCGAAGACATTTTAGCTGCTAAAGTCTAGTAAAATGGTCACATTGTCAATTCAAAATATTGAAATAAAGTTTTTTTGTTTTTTGGGTTTTTTTTTACCTCAGTGACAAGCACATTTAATCAAAATCATTAAAGTGGTAATCTCTTCGTAATGTTTTACTATAGGGACTCTCAAGCTTGTAGAGGCTCGACACACTAAGAAGGCCTGATGCTACTTAATCTGCAGCAAGATGTCTAGTACTATGCAACAAACATAGTGAGTTTTCATCAAATTATATTCACTGATCGATTTATTGACTAAATACAATGCACAATATAAAGACATAGAAAAGACAATGTGGTTGCAGAGGCTACTATCTATTATCCCATGATGCATTAGACTATCACCATCTGTAGATAAGTATGTGGCACTCAGTCACCTGATATATTTTTTTTAGAAGAGAGGGGATAAATATAAGTAAATTATGAAGAATCTGTAAATGAGAGATAGCGTCTACACTCTCTGAATGGAATTAAAAGCTTTCAATGAGTTATAAATTCTATAGTGAATATTCTTTTTAGGGACAAGCAGAGAGCTTCCCTTCCATTCCCCATGGTCTGGAGTAGAGTCGTCAGCCACTATACCAAGTGAAGGAGTTTCCAAGAAAAAACAACCAAATCGATTGGAGATCCCTTCAACCAGAAGGACTACAGCTTGCATCTGGTCCTCTAGCTTTAAATGCTTATAAACTGTCAACTCCCAAATTGCTATCACTGCCCCAGAAATCTTCCACGAAGAGTAAATCTAACTGTAGATCAAATCTCTCCACCTAGATATCTATACCACAAACTTGACATGAACAAAATTGAACTCCTTATCTCCATATCCTTCTACACGCCTCTCCCAGTCTTCCCCCATCTCAGTAGATATCAATTTATTACTTCCAAGTTCTTTGGTAAATATTATCAGAGTCATCCTTGACAGTTCTCTATTTCCCACACTCTACACTCAATCTATCATGAAATTCCAGCAGTTCTTCCTGCAAAACTCAATTAGAATCCACTCATTTCTCACTCCCTTTCCAACACTACTTCCCTGGTCTAAGCTTCCACCAACTCCTTCCACTTTTGCAATTACCCCTTTCCAACTGATTTTCTTACAGCAGCTAAGAGATTCCATTTAAAAAGAAAATTTGATCATGCCACTCCTCTGCTGATATTAAAAAAAAAAATCACCAACAGTGGCTGTCAAGTTGATTGTGACTTATGGCAACCCTATGTGTGTCACAGTAGAAACTGTACTACATAAGCTTTTCAATGGCTGATTTTTTTGGAAGTAGATCACCAGGCTTTTCTCCTAAAGTGCTATCCTTACCAAATCCTTCCCATCTCACTCAGGGTGAACTCCAAAGCCCTTACAATGACTTAAATGCCCTAGCTAATCTTGCAGCCCTGCCTGGCCCAGCACCCCAAGCCCTCATACTTCTCAGAAACTCTCTCCTCCCACCCTTTCTTTTACCTTACTCAATCTCTTTTTCCACGCCAGGGTCTTTGTATTTGATGTTACTCTGCCTGGATAAGTATATCTCTTTTCCTCACTTTCTTGGCTCTCTTCTCAAAAGTTTCTGGTACAGACGCTATGACTAATTCATATAAAATAACAATATTAGAACCCTATTGGTGCTATTTTATCCATCTCTGTCCTCTTGTTTTATTTTTTCTGTAGCTTTTGCCATCATGGAACCCTGGTGGTACAGTGGTTGAGAACTTGGCTGCTAACCAAAAGGTCAGCAGTTCGAACCCACCAGCCACTCCTTGGAAATCCTATGGGGCAGTTCTACTTTGTCCTATAGGGTTGCTATGAGTTGGAATCAACTTGATGGAAATGGGTTTGTCATCATATGGCATAGCATATTTTAAATATGAACTTATTCTTTTGTTTTCCCCAACTAGAAAATAACTCCATGAAGGCAAAACTAGGCCAGTTTTATCTACGCCTATATCTAGGGTTGCCAGATAAATACAAGACACAATTAAATTCAAATTTGAGATAAACACAAATAATTATTTACTATATGTCTCAAATATTGCATGTTTCATGCTAATAAATTATTTGTGTTTGTATAAATTAAAATTTAACTTGGCATCCTGTATTTTTATTTGCTAAGTCTGGCAACCTCATTTCTATTTCTAGAGCTGAAAACAGTGACTGGCATAAATACTCAGCAAATATTTGTTGAATGAATAAAAGAATTTAAGATATGGTCAGCAATAGTACAACACCACTAGAATGTTCTTGGAAGAAACTGATGTATATCCCCAAAGGTTTAGAGGAGTATGTGAACCAAGAGACAGGTAATTGCCTCTAGCATTGAAAAGTCTGAAGACTAAAGATCTGCAAAGTGAAAAGAGAAGGATTAGTAGTTAAATAAACTACACTTCTCTCACCTGACAGGGAAAGAGTACAAGGGTATCCCAGGGAAAGCTAAACAGGCTCAGATAATCTTGAAGGTATTTTGCCCAAGAGGATTGATCATCTCTTATGGTAATAGAAGCCCAGCAATAAAAGTCTATGGGTAAGTCACAAAAGAAAGGATTTGAGAGTTCATTTGTAGCAAGGCATTTGCCAGAAAGACAGCATCCATGGTAGGAAACTTGAAATTTTCATACCCTTCATGAAAAAGGCAGCATTTAACAGGTCTACCATGACATTGAATAGTTATGGCTGAATTATAACCACTCATTTAGACATTTTCTCTCTTCCTTTAATCCTTTTTGACCATATGGGAAATCTAGGGTACAGGACGCAAAAGAAGAAGTCAAGGAAGACTTTAAGAAGAGATCATACCCTCACTTCCAGTTTGCAAGTTTCTGAACTAGAAGTCAAGGTAAAGGTAGTAGGAGACAAAACACTGTGAATTGGATGTAAAACTAAAATTTTAAATAGATTGGATATATGGCACATGTGAAATTGAGTCATAATCTCCAAATTATGAGACCATTATTATGTAACATATTTTGGTTAGCAACCGTAGCTCTTAACCACTGTGCCACCAGGGCTCCTAAACAGAGGCTAGAAACATATGGAAAGTTGACAATGTTTTAAAAAAAGGATGAAGAAGTGAGAATTTGGTTGTAGGAAAACCTAAAGCTATTTCCTGTAGTCCATTAAATTTAATCCATTCACTACTAGTTAATAACTTTTTCAATGATATGAAAGAGCGAGGGAAAAGTAAAAGCCAGAGTGATAAAAATTGAAAGATAAATAAATGGAAAAGAGCTTGGGATGAGCATATCTGTAGAAGGAAGTTAAACTGTAATTCAAACATATCTCACATCTTAACCAGAGCAAAATATGCACAAAAAACCACATTAGCATTTATGACATCTAAATTATAATACAGATTAACTGTCTTCAAAGAACACTTAAAGTGACAGAAAATTGCAATTACAGTTTAAGGAAACAATAAATGAGATATCGTAAAGATATACATGGTTAATTGTTAGATGACATGTATAGACAATGGAGAGCTGTTGAGAGGGAAATAGAAATTTGGCCATGGTAGATAAGGAATATCATGAGAATGTGGGATTTTAGTTTCATAATTACTAATACAAATGATTTTAATTGGTGGAATAGAGAGAAATGACATTTTCAGGTACTTGAAACAAAAAGAGTGAAAGGAAAATGTAGGAAATATTAAAGATGATGAGATCACTTCTGCTTTAGCACAACAACAAATTAGATAATCAGAAAAGTTGTCTTCCTTTAAAAAAAAAAAACCTAAATGCTGAATAAATTACAACAAGCATATTTTAAATGCATCATTGAACTTTCAAGAAAATAGGGAAAATCACCAAAGGCCAAACAATTTATTAGTGGTAAAATAGTAGGAACAGTTTATTTAAAATAAAGAAAAAGATAAAGATGCCTACTATCATTCAACATTTTATGGAAAGTTCTTGCCAGTTCAGAAAGGAAAGTAATATATTATGATTATATATAGAGAGACAGAGAATATCTTAGTAAAAGGATGGATAAAGAATATATATATTCATTCTACAATTTAACTATTTTAAGTAAGTAACAAAATATACATCTATGGATAACTGATTTTTAACAAAGAGCCAAGTACATTCAGTAGGGAAAGAACAGTCTCTTCAACAAACAGTGCAAGGACAACTAGATTTCCACATGCAATAAAGTTATAGATTTTCACCTCACACAATACAGTCATGCATCGCTTAACATCCAAGATACATTCTGTAAAATAGGATGTTACACGATTTGGACATTGTGAGAATACCATATTATATACAGTTGGTCCCCATACAATCCTAGTTATCAACCAACCCGCGTAAAGCCTATTGTATTAAAACCTTATGGGAGCCCACCTGGACAAAGCCTTAGAGCTGTATCCACTGGATACAGGAGGCAGGGGGGACAGGACGCCGCATCTGGAGCGGGATTGCGACTTTGCACTTTCCCGGGCTCAGGGAGGGGCACACGGGGCATGGAGAGGTAGTGTGGGGACCAGGCAGGGAGCGGGTGTGCGGGAGCACCGCTGTTAGTGGCGGCCCTAGCTGCCGCCGCCCTGTTGGCGGGAAGCCTTCCTAATTACGCGCCCCCACCGACGCCGGGAGCTGGAAGCCCACGAGCACCAATGCCCAGCCGAAGCCTCCGGAAGTGCATGGCTGCAGGTCTGCTGGGTGGTGAAGGAAGCCAGGAGGAGGGGAAGGAGGAGGAGGCGGCACTGCAGGGATTGGGATGCGCACTGGTGGCCCATTGCTCGTTCACCCTGAGGGTATGAGGTCTTTAAAACCATTAGCGGAAAATAATAAACAAAAGGAGAACTGCTTTCCCTTTAAAAACAAAAACAAAAAAGCTCATGGAACCATGGACATATATGCATTTGGACATTGCCCTACTGGACATTATGTGGCACATGACTGTATACAAAAATTAACTCAAAATAGATTAGTGCTGAAATTGTAAAACTCTTAGAATAAAACTTAGAGGTAAATATTCATGACCTTAGACTTCATCAACTTTAAAAAATTTTGTACATCAAAGTACATTACCAAAAAGTCTACAAAGTGGGAGAAAATATTTGCAAATCGTATATCTCATAAGAGTTTAATAACCAGAATAAATAAAGAACTACTACAACTAAACCATAAAAGATCAACAACCAAATTAAAAATGGGTAAAATACTTGAATAGGCAATTCTCCAAAGAATATATACAAATGGCCAATAAGGACGTGAAAAAATGCTGAACATCAGTAGTCATTAGGGAAATGCAAATCAAAATCACAAAGAGATACCTCTTCACACCCACTAGGGTGGCTATTATTTTTTAAAAAAACAGAAAACAAGTATTAGCAAGGATATGACGAAATTGAAACCTTGGGAATTTTCTGGTAGGGATGTAAAATGGTGCAGCAACTGTGGAGACAGTTTGGCAGCTCCTCAAAAAGTTAAACATAGAATTACCATTTGGCCCAGCAATCCCACTCTTAGGTATATGCACAAAAGAATTGAAAGAAGGGAGTCAAACAGACACATGTATACCAATGTTTATTGCAGCATTATTAACAATAGCCAAAAGGTAGACACAACTCAAATATCCATCAACAGATAAATGGATAAACAAAATATGGTATATACCTACAATGAAATATTATTTAGCCATAAAAAGCAATGAAGGGGATGAAGGGTCTGATACATGCTACAACATGAATGACTTTGAAAACATTATGCTAAGTAAAATAAGCCTGGCTAATATAAGAAAAGAACAAATATTACATAATTTCATTTATATGAAACATCAGAATAGGCAAATTCATAGAGACAAAAAGTAGATTGAAGGTTGCTAGGAGCTGGGAGGGGGATGGGTAGTTATTGCTTGATGGGCGTAGGTTTCTGTTTCAGGTGATGAAGGGGTTTTGGAAATGGATAGTGGTGGTCGTGGAGCAACATTGTAAATGTCACTAATACCACTGCGTTGTACACTTAAAAGTGATGAAAATGGCAAATTTTATGTTATATATATTTTACCACGGTTAAAAAAATGTTCTTGGTAAAAATTTATAAGTTGATTTTAAGCTTGACACAAAAAGCTGCAGGCAAGAAAAATCTGAAGAATAATATCATTAGAAACTATCTATAAGCTTTTAAGAATTATTATAAACCTATAGAAATTAAATAAGAGACAAGGATATACAAGGATAAAGAAAAGAAAGAGAGAGCTGAAACAGAATCATGCACGCATGAAAAGTTGATATTGGAAAAGGTGGCATTGAATATCTGTAGGGAAAGGATGATTTCTTAAATAAAGAGTACTTGAAAAAATGTTGTTACGTGGAAAAATATAAAATTGTTTCCTTACTTGATGCACTCATAATAATTATTCCCAGGGTTGGTTCTCCTGGAATGAATGCAAAAGGAATAAGCAAAAAAAAAAAAAAAATTAGATGAGAAAATAGGGGAATGCCTTTATGGCCTCAGTGAGTCAGGATTGTCTTGAAAAGACATAAAAAGTGCAAACCAAAAGGGAAAATATTTGTAAGCTAAACTACATTAAGAAATGTTAAGTCTATTCAAAGAACATCTTAAAAAGTGGAAGGTCAGTCCAGAAACCAGAGAAGGTATTTGTGATGATAATAGGCTTTGAATAAGTATTTAGAATACGTAAAATTTCAAATATTAATTTAAAAAAAGACACAGAAAAAAATGAGCATTTTATAGAAGAGGAAATATAAGTGGCCAAATAACATTTGAAAACGTGTTCAAATTAATTATTATCAGGAAAATTAAAAAGTAAAACCACCACGAGATATTTTACAGCCTCTAAATTGGCAAAAACGTAAAAGTCTGGCAAGTATTGCAAGCATATGGAGCAAAGGGATCTCATCCATTAGTGGTGGAAGTGTAATTGGCAGAAAACAGTTTGGAAAACAATTTGGCATTTCCAAATGAATGTTCTATAGCTACAGGCATCTAATCTACATGGATAAATTTCAAAAATGTAATTTTGAGTAAAAAAAAAAAAAGCCAGTAACAGAAGAATGCATACAGAAAAGTCATATACTATACACAATTTAAAACATAAAAAGCAGTATATTTTTAGTGATAAATACATATGGAATAATAAACATAAAAATTATAATGGTGCTTATCTTCAAGTGTAGGATGCAATCAGCCGGTAGATGGGACATACAGGGACCTCAAATTTATTAATATTATATCTCTCAAACTACAGAGTAGGTACTCAGATGTTCAATGTATTATTCTTTATGTCTTATATATGTTTATAATTCTATTTTTATTATGTAGCAAAGTTCTGATTTTAGAACTGTGGCCAACTGCCTTATATGAAGCATATGAAAAAAATGCAGGTCCCTATGGGTGAATCAAGGAGCCATGGTGGTGCAGTGGTTAAAGTGCTCAGCTGCTAACTGAAAGGTCAGCAGTTCGAACCTACCAGTCGCACCGTGGGAGAAAGATGTGGCAGTCTGCTTCCGTAAAGATGATAGCCTTGGAAACCCTGTAGGCAGTTCTACTCTATCCTATGGGGTCGCTATGAGTCAGAATAGACTCAACTGCAACAGGTTTTTTGTGTTTGTTTCATAAGTGAATCAAGGTGCCCTGGTGGCACAATGGTTAAGCACTCAGCTGCTGGCTGAAAAGTCAGGGGTTCAATCCACCAGCCACTCTGCAGGAGAAAGATGCGGCAGTCTGCTTCTGTAAAGATTTACAGCCTTGGAAAGCCTATGGGGCAGTTCTACTCTGTCCTATATGGTTGTTATAGGTTGGAATCGACTCCACGGCAACAGCTATAGGTGAACGCAGCACAGATCATTAGGATTTTGGAGCAAACACCTGCCATCCTCTGGAAATAATTAGCCTCCTTTTGAGAAACACCTTTTGTCTTTCTACCATGTCTTAGTAGAGCTTGAACACTTAATTATGCGTCATCAAGTTACCATGCAACCTGAACTACCCTTCATGAAATGGGTATTGTTTGACCCACCAAGCCATAGTTGGGCATCCACAGCAGCATTCCATGATCAAATGGAAACAGTATATATGATAGCAGACTCAAACACACCCTAAAGGCACAAGTAAATTACATGAGGAAGTGGCCCAAATGTTCATGGTCCCCACTCCTGCTACAAGACCTTCTCTCTCCCAACACATGCCTGTGGCCTCACCCAGTATAGCCTATGATTAGTTGATTAAAGAAGAGAAAACATGAGCCTGGTTTACAGATGGTTCTGTGCAGGGATAGATTAGCCAGTAAGCACAGTATGCACCAGCTTACAGTAAGCAAGGTACACACAGGTTTAATTGTGTTTAGTTACTAATCTGTAGTGCACAATTTCACCTGGGTTTCACCACATCTTTGCTTACTAACAAGCACAAAGACCGTGCATACCTTGCTTATTGGGTAATTTGTCCCTGATTCTGTGTGATATGCAGGCACCAACTAAAAGTGCAGCACTACAGCCCCTTTCTGGGATATTCCTGAAGGACGGTGGTGAAGGGAACTCCTTCTAGTGGGCAGAACTTCAAACAGTGCACCCAGTTGTTCATTTTGTTTGGAAGAAGTGGCCAGAAGTATAAGTGAGTATTTATTTATGGGCTGTGGTCAATGGTTTGGCTGAAAGTTCAGAGACTTGGAAGGAACATTGTTAGGAAATTGGTAATGAGTTCTGGGGAAAAGAGTGCAGAGAAAACTCTCTGAATGGGCAAAAAAAATCATGAAATCCCCAGAGAAGGATTTTAATAATCAAGTGGATAATATGACCCATTCTGGATATCAGTCAGCCTTTCACCAGTAACTCCTATCATTGCCCAATCGGTGATGAAAAAGTGGCCATAGTTTTAGGGATGGGGGTTATGCATGGTCTGAGAAATATGGACTTTCATTCACAAAGGCCAGCCTGGCTACAGTCACTGCTGAATGCCTGATATGCCAGCAGTAGAGACTAACACTGAGTCCTTAAAGTCCAATCAGACCATAAAGAGGTCAGCAAAATCCAATCTGGTGGGTAGCTAAGGCCATATATTGAAGTGGTGTGGGACTCCACCTACCAAAATTAAGTGATAAAAATGAGAACACGTTAAAAGAATTAGCTAAATGTATAAATGCCCAAAACAGATTTCAAAGAAAAATACTGGATAAAGAGGGTGGATTTTGTGTCTTTGTTGGGACAGAAGACATAAGAAAGACTCAGTAAATCTACCTGTAACTCAAGTTGACTCAATATGGGATAGGCTAGGATCTATGACCACTTTGTGTTCTATAAACAACATACTGCCTCCCAAAACTCTTCTGCCAGTAATCTCAGCCCTCCTGATATGATAAATCAGTTCCACCAGAGTTGATAAGCAATTAAACAAAATGGTGATGATATAAATCTGATCTACAGTATACATAGTCTTATGATAAATGTAGGGAATTTTTGTATGGTTTTAAATTGTTTTATTAACTTAAACAATATGGCATATTAATTAATCTGATAATTGTAAATTTGCTATGTGTGATCAGGATTAAGATATAAGCAAATGTGAACTTCAGAGTACTTAAAAGAACATGATTCACTAAAAGTTTAATTTTTTAGCTTAACAAAAATTATTTAAGTAATTAAGATTTTGTTTGTCAGTGTTTTAAAAAGTTCTGTGAAGTAGCTGAAAGGCTTTTTAAAATAAAAAATGAAATACATAAGAAGTTTTAAATATTTATGTAAATTTAACTCAATTTTAAATGTGAATAGTTTTAAACCAAAGTTTAATCTACTGAGCTTTATTTAATGTGATTGTTCAAATATCAGATGAAAATTACTTGATTTATAAAAACGTTACCTTTGATTATAACCTAGCTTTCTAATTTGCAATTTTAATACTACTAATGTTAATTTAAAATTGAAGTGTGTGATGGTTAAGATTGTGTATCAGCTTGGCTTGGTCATGATTCTAGTGATCACTTACATGATGAAATTTGATAGAATGTGATCACCTCCATGATGGGATCTGCTGTGAGTAGCCAATCAGTTGAAAGGGAGTTTCCTTGGGCGTGTGGCCTGCCTCAAATATAAGTGGACATTCTGGCAAGGCTTGTGGCCTTTTGCCTGTTCTGGATACTGTTCCTCTGACCTCCAGTTCTCGGGACCTGAGCTAGCAGTTTACCTGCATTCTTGCCTGCTGATCTTGGGATTCATTGATCTTCGCATCCTGTGAGCAAGAACCCTGCTCTCTAACCTGCCAATCTTGGGTTTGCCAGCCCATGTGGCTACTTGAATCAGGAGAAGCCCCTATCTTGATCCACAGACTTTGGATGTTCCAGCCTCAACAACCATGTGAGCCATTTCCTTGATATAAATCTCTCTCTATATATACATATATATTTTAAGTTTTATTGTTGTAATTAAATGAAGTTTACATTACAAGTTAGTCTCCCATACAGAATTTTTTTTTTAACATACATTGTTATGAGACCCCAACGACTTACCCCATTCTGCGACAGCACACTCCTCCCCTCCGCGCCTGATTCCCCATGAACACTCAACCAGCTCCTAACTCTCTCTGCCTTCCCATCTCACCTCTGGACAGAAGCTGCCCCTTTGGTCTCTTATATCTACTTGTCTAAGAGGCACATTCTTCCCGAGTATCACTTTATGTCCCACATTCCAGTCCAATCCCTGTCTGAAGAGTTGGCCTTGGAAATTGTTTTAGTTCTGGGATGATGGAGAGACCAGGGTGCATGCTTTCTGGGGCGCCTCCAGTCTCAGTCAGACCATTAAGTCTGGTCTTCTTACTAGAACTTGAGTTCTGCATCCCATCATTCTACTGCTCCATCAGGGACCCTCTGTTGTGTTCCTTGTCAGGACGTTCATTGGTGGTAGCTGGGCACCATCTAGTTCTTCTGGTCTCAGGCTGATGAAGTCTC
>NW_004444077.1:779859-788239 GCF_000243295.1 Trichechus manatus latirostris
TAGTTTGATTTTTGACACCTTTGGATCTCTAATGTCCTGTCACCAGGTAGTTAGTTCTGTAACTAAGTATGTGCACACCGGAGTCTGTTAAAATTTCCTATTTGGGATTAGCTCGGGTGTGCAGGCAGTGGGTCACCAAGTGTGTGATGCAGGCTCTCACACCCAGTCTGAGACAGGCATGGGTGATTGGTGCAGGCACTGGGCTCTGGCTGTGGTAGAAGATCATGCGCTGAGCCAGGCAGGGGGCTGACGGCTGCCCCTGAGAGTCTGAAAGAAAAGTGTGTCCCTATTCTCTAGGGTGAATAGGTAGGTGAGTTTTGCAGCCGGGCTAAGAGCACCCCACTATGTTAGCTGCAAAGACTCGAGAGCACCACTTTTTCTTGAACTCCTGAAGCAGGTGACTAGGCACTTTAGGAACTATCACCAGTCCTCAAGACCCTGCTGCAGATTGATAATAGTGCCTACTTGAGGGGCAGGGCTGTTTCGAGGATCACAAATCTGCCCGTTCACAGCTGAAGCAATTGAAGTTAAACTTCAGATGTTTGCCCTGTTGTACGGTGGTAGTGAGGGCTATCGCGGTTGAGATGGGTCCCCACAAGTCTATACAGATGTGTATGGCACTCAGAGTCTGCGGACCCCTGATTTCTATGGCCAGCAAAGGAGCTGTGCCAACCCTGTGTTCCTGGCCTAGGGGAGCCAGCAGCTTATTTGTTCCCTCTCCAAGGCCAGGAGAATGGGTCAGGGAACCTTTTAGGATCTACTTCTGGCCCAGTGGACTCCCAGTGCAGAGAGGGGAGGGAGGAGGTAAAAGGAAGAGATGTTTTTCCCAAATCCGGTGCAAAGCGCGGAGGGAGGAGATAAAAGGGAGAGAGGTTTTTCCCAAATGGGTTTTTTTTTAAATTGCCACTAAAGGGTGTGCACATGTACTTATCCTAGCCTCTTGGGAGCTGCTCTTCACTGGTTCGGAGTGTCCAAGCAGAATCTCTGCTGCCAGGTCTCTCTCGATGTGGAAACTGCTTCTGGAGTGCGTGCACAGCACAGCTGTTTGCCTGCTTCACCACAGCCTGGCACGGCTATGTCTCTGCCGTTTCACCGCCGCAGCTCTAGCACTCCTCACCTCTTCCAAACGGTCTTCCTCTCCGGTATGACTGAGATGGATTTCTTAACCTTGCCTTGTTCAGGGCTGCCAGATGTTCACATAGAATCAAATCACTTGTTTTTCCAGGTCTTTGTTGTAAGAGGGATATAGGAAGCGTCTAACTAGTCGGCCATGTTGACCATGCCTCCTCTGTTCTCTCTCTATATATTTATATGCTTTACCGGTTTTGCTTCTCTAGAGAACCCAGCCTAAGACAAGGTAATTGTAAGTAGTCTTTGTCACACACAAATACATCCCTTAGATATTAAAATAAGGAAAAAATTTATCAGGAAATAAAGAGAAATTACAAAAATGCAAGGCAAATAAAAGAGGAAATAAATAACTTGAAATGGATCATCCTAGAATTTGAAGAGGAATTCCAGATTGATACAATTTATTCAGCATAAGCTTTGCAGCAAACATCCTTAGATTCAGATTCAGCACAGCCCCCTGTAGCTTGACTTTAAACATTTAACAACCCTTATTTAATGTCGCTAATTCTCTGCTGCCTCAGATACTAATAATGTCTCTCTCTCCCTCAAGTTTTCTGTCCATACTCAATGACATGATACGTGTAAAGCACATAGAGCACGTATACAATGCCTGTCACATAGTATATATTTTATAAGTATTAGTGATAATTGCTGTTGCAACTACTACTACAACTATCGAAGAAGTTCATTATTTCAACTCAGTTAAACACTTGACCAATTCAGGCAGAAATAAGACCACAGAGTAATCAGATTAGGTGTCTGTTGACGTCACATTAGAGTTTTAAAGAGTTGATACTGATTCAAACACTGTGAACTTAAAGACAGATATAAATTCGTAAAATGAGAATTTTCGTACATATAAGAGCCTGACCTTTGTGTTCTATCTGCCCACCCTCTATATAAATGCTATGTTCCAGTTTAAGTTGGGGAACAAATACCAAAAGCAATGTGTTGATTGCGTTTATATTGGATCCTTATTACAATTATTTCCATTTGAAAGATGCAGAAAGTAAGGCACACAGAAGTAAGCTAACTTACCTAAAGTTCTATTCTTAGCAAGTGGGATATCTTATGGGGATATCTTTCTCCCCAATCAGACATTCTTCCTCCATGTTTCCTCTGAAATATATTATAGTACAATGTGTATTTTTATCTTTTCTAATCAGTTGTGAAGTTATCATGACCAGATATATCTTTTCCATCTTCATAGTCTCTACATTACATAATATACTATTTAGCCATAAATATTTCAATATAAATGTTTTTGCCAATTAGATGCACTTTGGCAAGACTTGGAAGGCAGAAATGAGTTGGGGGCTATCTTTTTTATGCTTTTGGTTCTTTTCTGATGACAAACAAGGACAAGGAAATGCCACTTGTCCGCTCTCCAAATATGTGAGAATTGAGATGTGATTGCTGCAACAGCACAGCTTGCCACATAATTTTGGTGTCTGGATGTTGAGAAGCACTGGGGTTGCAGTAGCAGCCTGCCTCCACATTCCAGTGTTCAGGAAGTTGCAGCAGTGACTACCTGCTCCTAGCATCCTGATACCTATATCTTAGTTTTATAGCTTTTCAGCATTATGTAGTTTATTTATTATGTACAACTATATTCATGGAACATATGACACATACCTCTACATATCATGGCTCTGGAAAGCTTTCTTTCTTTCCTTCTTAACAATAAGCATAGCCTCCAGAACATCTCTATATTTCATTTTACAATATTTATCATTATCATCATTCCTGTATTTCCAGAAATAAGACTTTGGAAGTATATTGATAGTTGAATAGGCCACATCTTATATATTATCTTTCTGAGAATCTCAGAGCTAGAAAATGAAAGATCATTTCTTTTTTGTAATATGGAACTCAAAGTACTTAATAGTGAAAATTATGAAGATCAGGTTCCCAAGAGCACCTATAGCCAGTGAAAGAGAAATTGCTGCCCAATACAAGTTGCCCTGAGTTTGCTGATAATTTTCACTTAACATACATAATTACTGCAGTGTGGAACTCTTGTATTTTGTTTTTGTTTTAAATACAGGTAACGATAGGATGGGTATTGTTCAAAAGAGTACTGGAAGGTGAGACCCCTAAACTGGAAAGCACTCAAAATACACAGTGGCCATAACAATGGACTCAAGCATAGCAGTGAGCATGAAGATGGTGCAGGATGAGGCAGCATTTTGTTCTGTTGTACGTGAGTTGTCTGAGTTGTAGCCTACTCACCTGCAGCTAACAGCAACAACAGTAGGATTACCAGATTGTAGAATTTGTCAGACCATTGGGCTAGAGGATAGTACTGACTTTTCTTTCTCTATGTCTGTCCCTCAATGCTACCTGCTCCAGTACAATCAATATTCTAGCAAGTACTCTTAGAAGCCACTATTGGTTTTCATTCTAATACTGATTCAATGAAATAAAGAAGTAAATTAAAATCTAATTTAGTACAGTTGGTGTAAGGAGAAATTAATAGTCTTAACTTTCATATTCTAAAAAGATTTCCCACAATAAATAACTAAAAGTCTATCCATTCAATCATTTAAAATGGAGAAAGGCAATAGAAAATGGATGGGTATGCACTGTGATCTAAATGTTTTTCTGTACTTCATGTCTATAATATGAGGCATAATTAGGTTCTAGCCAGATATTTACTCATAATTTGAGCTAATGGTTAGCCTAATCAAATAACTTAATGAATTCTAAATTATTTCTGCTTTGTAAGACTCCTCCACTTCTTGATGTTTGAAATCTTAAAAAATTAACAACTACAATAGTTGAATTCATACATGATGACACGAGCACACAAAATTTAGTCAAAATTATTTTCAAATTAGAATATAATATAAAATAGACAAGGCTTCCACAGAAAATGGCAGAGAAACTAAATATTTACATAGCTACTCCCTCTGAAGTCACTTGAGATGAAAAAAGTAAATAAATATAAGAAAAATAATGAAAATATGGAATGTTTCCAAACATATGGTTCCAAATTCAATGATGACTACCATTTACAAGAGTAATTACAAATATTGGACAAACAGTGTCCAGTTGTGTTAGAATGCTGGAAAGTGGTATACATGTCTTTTAATTAAGAGTATGGGACAATGGACAAAAATTAAGAAATTGAAAGTGTCCTACTCAGAATACAAACAAAAGGGGAAAAAATCTTATATAGGAGGATGAGAGCTCAAAATATGGGTGGGATCCAGGAAACATAACAAGATGCTTTACTTGATTGGGTCTCTGTGAACAAAATCATCTTAATGAGCCCAAAGGTTTTTCTATAGATCTCACCAATCCCCTAACCCAAAAGGAGAAATCCATGGAGTTAAGCCCAGACCAGATGAGAAACTGAAAACAAGAGCTTGAGGAGCTATAATTAGCTGTTGAATTACGACCAGAATGGTGAAAGCTAAGGTGCTTTATGTCACCTGACTTCTCACTAATGTTTGTGATCACCAAAAAAAGTAAAAAGTAAAAGACAGCCAGAGCAAAAGCCATTTCCATCATCATCATCAACATCATCATAATTAATAGAATTATTACTATTATTATATACCAGCAAAACACTGGAGACAGAGAAAAAGAAGGTTAAGAAAGTTTAACTATGCTAATTTTCAAACTATCATGGGATACAGCATCTATGGAATGAGAATGTTATTAATCTCATAAAAGTAACAATAAACAGAAATAAAAACAAATTGGGTGCCTCCAATTTACTTGAGGCAAAAGTAGTGAAGGTAAAAGAAATAAAGATGGAGGCCAAAACTCATCAAATCGCAAAAAAGAAAAATAGGATAAAGTGTATGAATTACATTTAGAATTTATTTACATCAATGTTTTTATATATATAATGCCTACTAAATACTAAGCACTGATGTACATCCTGGATTACAGCAGTGGACACAACAAATTAATTCTTTCCCTTGTGAAGCCTAAAATCTCAAATTAGATGAAAATAAAGTAATCCAGAAAGTTTATCAAAGAAGCGATAGACAAAGTATATGAAGTAAATGGGAAAAAGGAAATAACTGCAGTATTACTATCAGATAAAATTTATCCCAAAGACAAATATTTAGTAATATGGAAAATGTCACTTCATAATGATGAAAGATACAATTTACAATGATGATATTTTAAAGTATACCCACTCCAGAGTTTGATGGTTTGAGTTCAAATCCAAGTTTCAGCATGCCCTAGTTTAGACAAATTATTTCTCTGCACCTAAATTTCTTCATCAGTAAAATGAAGATAATAATAGTGCCTATTTAACAGGGTTTTTATGAAGAACATAAAAAAAGTCTGACACATAATAAATACACTTCAAATGCTTGGTAACAAATAATATATTATTTAAAAGTTCAAACAATATAGAAAAAAAGGTTAGACTAAAGATCACAGACTTAAAATCAAGTGGGAGAATTTTGCATGCTTTATTCTGCAAATAGAATATTCTTTATTTTCAATAGTCCCAGGAATATTTCCAAAATTATAAATTTACCAGGATCTTAAAAATCTCAAAATAATTTTAAAATGTAGAAATAGCACAAAAATTTTACTAACTACAATTCAATAAAACTGTAAATAAATTAAAAATACTAACAGCAAAAAAAAATTAGAAATATTTTTTAAATCTTCAAAACAACTCATAGATCAAGAGAAACATCAAATAACAATTCCAGGATACCTGTATAATAATTGAAAGTTCCCTAGGTGGTAAAAACGATTTGCACTCAACTGCTAACCTAAAGGTTGGCAGTTTGAACCTACCCAGTGATACCTCAGAAGAAAGGCCTGGTGATCTGCTTCTGTTAAAATAAAAAAAAAAAAAAAAACCCCACTGCCTTCTAGTTGATTCTGACTCATAATGACCCTATAAGACACAGCAGTATTGCCCCATAGAGTTGCCAAGGCTGTAATCTTTATGGAAGCAGACTCCCACATCTTTTTCCCACAGAGCGGCTGGTGGGTTCAAACTGCTGACATTTCAGTTAGTAGCTGAGCATTTATCCACTGCACCATGACAGCTCCTTCTGTTAAGATTATAGAAAACCCAATGAAGAAGTCCTACTCTGTAACACATAGGGTTGCCATAAGTCAGAATCTTCTGGATGGCAGCTAACAACAATATAATAACTATAAAATAATGATGAAAATTCTACATATTTAAACTTCTGAGCCGTAGCCAAACAGAACAATAATCATCACTTAAAAAAAATCATTGCGGACTTCTGCCAACATGGTGCTCTAGGCAGAAGCACCATGCCGTCCCTCCACAGCAAAGATCCAAAAAACTAAGCCAAACAGAGAAAACAGCAATCCTGAAACCCTAAAACACCAAATGAAGAGATAAAGAACTCAGCCAAGCACCAAATGGAGTGAGAAACTGACAGAGAACGGAGAGCGAGGAGAGACTCATGCAGAGGTCATCTATCAGCTAACTCAGCACGGATCTGCCATCTTGGATTCCTATCAGAGACCAGCAAACAGGAGGTACAAGAAAGCAGCTTCATGGAGCTTCCAGCAGGAGACAGAACAACCAGTAACCAGCAATATGCACTTTCCCACCCTCTACCCTTCTTCACCCCCACTCGGCCTCCTCTGCTTTCCGCAGCCACAGTCTCTTGGGTGGGAAGCACCGGCTGCTTGGATTCCACCCACCCACACTGGCTGACTCTCTGAGTGCCATTTGTTGGCTAATGGTGTTGCTTTTTTCTGCTTCTTTTGATTTCTTCCTTACCTCTCACCACCTCCCCTTCCTTTCGCTCAAACACCTGGCTCTGTGCACCATCTTTGCTTCTTCCTGGGGGGTTGCGGAGCTCCATTTGATTATGGAACTGCTTCCCAGTCTGTGCTGCCGTGCTTTTTTGTTTGTTTTTGAGTTGTTTGATTGTTTTCTTTTCACGAGTTAGAAGCCCGTTCTGGCTGGGCACTGCTGCATGGCTTGGGACCTGCCCCTTCGGCTTCTGCAGACACGCAAAGGGATCCCTGAGGGCATTTCTTTTTTTGTGGGTTTTTTTTTCTGTTTTTTGGGGTGCTTTTCTTGTTCTTTTTTTTTAAATTTGTCTTGTTTTCTTTTCCTTTTTTTCCCTTTTTGTCTTACTTCTTACTCAGTTTCTCGTCCCTCTATACCTTCCTTCTCTTTGTGTCCCCTGAATACCTGGCGCTGAATACCTCTATGCCTACTAGCCAGGCTGTACTTCAACACCTGGGAACAACTTCCCAGACCTCATAGCTGCACAACTGGGATCCCTGGGAGGTTTGCTCTTCTTTTTTCTTCCTAATTTTTATTTATTCATTATTTTCTTCTTTTCTTCTTCTTTCCCTTTTTGTTTTTCTCCATTTCATAGTCTCTCATATCTCCACTCCAACAGCAAGCTTCCCTACCACTGTTTTTTGTTTGTTTGTATGTTTTTGGCTCCTGTTCCTATATCCTCCCTCCCATACCCATCTTAGCTCCACACATCACAATCTCCCGCCTCCATCCTGCCTACCTGCACCTTGCGCTTAACATCACACCACCAAGCAACACAAGCACGGCCTACTGGAACCTGCCCTGCACTGATTACCAACCTGCCCTGGTGGCTGTAGCAAGTACCACAAACAACCCATCCCGGCAACTCCTCTTCAGCTAGACCTGACCTGCTGTACCATATCTGAGCACCTGACCCCGCCAGTTGGAGAAGGAGGTGAAAAGTATCGTGCCCACAGATGAGCAAACAACAAAGAACGCACAGCCTGCCTGCTCAGACATAGCCAAATTAAAAAAAAAAAAGGATGAAACAAACAAATCTACAATCAATAAAAGTGAAAAATAACTACTGAATGCCCAGAAGACAGCAGACAATATAAAAACATTTACAAAAACAGGGCAGGATGGTTCCAGTAGGCATCCAAAATAAAACACCAGATAACATTCCAGTGGAAGAAAAGGCAGTAGAACTACCTGGTAGGGAATTCAAATCTATAATACTCAGAATTATCCAAGAGTTGAAGCAAAAGCAGACAAAAATGAGGAAAAAATAGACAAATTCATGGAAAAGGCAGACAAATTCATGGAAAATACAGACAAAAAAATGGAATAATTCAGGAAAATAATGCAGGAACAAAATGCCAAAATAAATTCACAACTAGAAATTATACAAAAACAACAATCAGGCAAAATGGTGCTCTAGGCAGAAGCACCAAGCCGTTGCAACACAGCAAAGATCCGAAAAACTAAGCTGAACAGAGAAAACAACAA
>NW_004444077.1:804281-819140 GCF_000243295.1 Trichechus manatus latirostris
TTACACTGAATGTAAATGGACTCAATGCACCCATAAAGAGACGGAGAGTGACAGAATGGATAAGAAAACAGGACCCATCAATATGCTGTCTACAAGAGACACACCTTAGAAACAAAGGTGTGAATTTATCAAAAAAAATCATTGCTAAAAAAGAAAAACTTAAGATTTACTTATTAGTAAAAAGAAAATTAATAAAATTGATAAATAAATCAAAGAACACATCTTTGAATAACAAAATGAATATATAAGAAATGTAAATCAAAAGCTATTTTAATGAAGAAAAAGGAAAAGCATAGATACAGAAAATGAGTCACAACATAAGAGAAAAATCATAGATACAGAGGATTTTTTATTATTACAAATATTTTATTAACTTTATGCTTTTATGACTAAGAGAACATATTCTACCAGTAGGTGCAGCTTCCTTGGGTTGCTGGAGCAATTTAAATGACTTTTTAATATAAATATATATTTATATTAATATAGTATATAATATATGTTTAGTATAGTATATACATGAATGTAAGTAGAGGTAGAGACTCTTGAAACTCAGAATCTCAGGAGATACAAGGCATGTATCTCCCACTTGACAGATGTTAAACAATATTTTGATCTAAACAAAATTCAAGCAAAGGAAAGTTTAAAAAGACTGGTCATTATTATCAGCAACAAGGGCTAAAATTTTGTTCACAAAAATATTAGTAACAACTTTCATTATGGATTGAATTGTGCCATCCACAAAATATGTTTTAAAAATAAAACTTAAATTTAAAAAAATAAAATAAGATTTAAAATAAAAAGCTTAATCCCTATTCCTATGGATGTAATCATGTTTGGAAATAGGGTTTCCTTTGTTATGTTAATGAGGCCACCCACTTGTGGTATTTGTGTTCTATGAGCGCTAAGAAACTAAGACAACTATCATCCAGTGATGGGTAATTGAGGTTTTGACACATTGTTTTATTTTACTACACAAGGGTTTACCATTTTCATATTAGAACAGGAAAGTACTTTCATTATTGAAAAAATAAGAGCCCCTGACAACAAACATGAAACAACAAAATAGACAGGAATTATTATGAGAAGGTACTGCTAACGTCTTTTTCTTGTGGCTTGTAGTTGATACTATTCAGGGCACTATAGGGGCGTTTTGGGTTTAATGAATTTACAATACGCTTTTTCAAAATATCAAAGCAAATACTTGCCCAGAATTTTTTTAAGACTCTGTATGGTAGTAATGAGGAATGTTTACTGATGTTCAGGTTTTTTTCCTAAAAAACAGTGAGATTTTACTTCCACATTTCTTTAAGAATAGACATATGAATGAATTTGGACAATGGAAAGGGGGCAGAAGTTACATGCGTTCTTTCCGGGCAGAAGCCTTTTGAGTCTGTGCTTTGAAAAATGCTCCCACATTCCTCTTTAGCTCATGCTGTGTGAAGATTGGAAACCCTGGTGGCATAGTGGTTAAGAGTTTGGCGGCTAACCAAAAGGTCAGCAGTTCAAATCCACCAGGTGCTCCCTGGGAACCCTATGGAGCAGTTCTACTCTGTCCTATAGGGTCACTATGAGTTGGAATCCACTCGATGGCAACAGGTTTTTGTTTTTGGTGTGAAGATTGTTGTTCTTTCTAGACATCAGAGGCTCTGCAGGTTTATATCCTTGACTGATGATTATGTAGCGTATGTTAGCTTCTTAGGGCTGCAGAAACAAATAATCACAAACTTGGGGGCTTAAAACTACAGAAATGTATTCTCTCACAATCCTGAGGGTCAGAAGTCTGAAATCAAAGGTGCTGGCTGAGTCACACTCCCTCGGAAGGCTCTAGAGAAAAATCTTTCCTTGCCTCTTTTAGCTTCTGGTGGCTTCTGTCATTTCTTGGCTTGTAGACACATCACTAATCTCCGTCTCCATCTTCTCTGTTTCTCCCTGTGTGTCCTTTTCTGTCTCTCATAAGGACAATCTCATTGGATTTAGGGTCCACCCTATTCCAGTATGATCTCAATCCTCGTCTTAATTATACCTGGAAAGACCCTATTTTAAATAAGTTCCCATTCTGAAGTTCTGGGTGAGCATGAGTTTTTGAGGACACTACGACCCACTACATAGAGCATGCAGTGTGAGAGAAATAAAATTTGTTGTCTTAAGCCATTGAGAATTTGGGATTGTTTGTTATTGCAGCAAAACCTACACTATCCTAAGTTCTATCCTTCTTTAAAAGAATAGTTTCTGAATTTAATTGATAAGAATTCTGTTAAAAAAGTTGGCTCAGAGGAGGGCATAAGTTAACTATGCAAAATATAATATTACTTGCATTTATTGTCACTAATCAATTTCTACATTAACATATTAAATACATTTGCCATGAGAAAAATTAATGTCCACACAAAAGAAAGTTACTGAGCTTTTTTTTTCCCATAAAGAACCAGTTTGACCATTTCAGCTCACTTAATCAATAAATTAATTAAATGGTATGGGGAATGGAGTTTGGTAGAAAGTGAAGGGAAAACAGATTAGCATCTGTTTAGTATTCAATGAGTGGCCAACATTGTTACAGTCCCTTCTCATATATTTTATCTGATTTAGCCCTCCTGATATAGTTGTAAGGTATATATTATCATCCACATTTTATACATGATAAAACTACATCTCAGAGAGAGAGTTTAAGTAATTTGACCAAGGCAATAAAGGCTTCAAGGGGTAAAGTCTGAATTCTGATCTAAGATTGCTGATTAAGAAAGACCATTTCTCTCCCTTATACTACATTCATAGATTGGAATAACTAATTTGGTTTAATTGTTCAAGACTTTTCAGAGACTAATCAAATGTTTTAAGACTGATAGACCTATTTATAGACACACCTAGAACAAGTAGCTCAAATTAGAAGCTACCCACTCTCCTTTCCAAGAGTAACTTTAACTTTGGTGTATAAAAGAGTGAGACTTTCCTTTATTGAAGAGAGAAGATTGGCAATGGAAAGCATCATTTTATTTTAAGCATAGCAACATTTCAGCCAAAGGGAAGAATAAAATAGTGGTATGAATATAAATCCACTTTGATTATTGATCGTTAGTCTTAACAGTCTATTTCTACTATTCCTTTGTCTTAAGGTAACAAAGAAATGATTTCAATCTTTCACTAACAGGAATGTTCTACTGAAGATTCAATACGAGTACATTGAAAATTAGGTACAAAATATTTATCACAGCTCACAATGTTCAACGGCTCTCTTTGCATTTGCCTAGAAGCAATCATGCTTAGTTTAAGTTACCTTTACTCTTACCTGCATGAACTGGGTATTGTGCAGGAGTAAATAATTTTTTTACATCTGTTCTGTGACAGAAGGCCACAAGCTCTAGTCCATGCCTCTGGTTATGATTTAAAGAGTTAAGTGTACTGTACTATATACATATTTTATTTTAGAAAAGTAAATCCATTTATTCTTCCAAGAAATTAAAACTTTTCACAATTACATCTTAACCACTTAGAAGGTAATGTTTCACTTTTTTTTTCCTTTTCAGTAAATCTGGAAAGGGGAATAAATGGCAAATGGATAATTCCTAAACAAATGATGAACTCCAAATGCTTGAGACAGGAACACAAAGAATCCATCAATAATTTTGCAATATACAGTGAAAAAGTGAGTTTTTTGTAGTGGCATAAAAATTCAAAATGAGTTACCCATTTCTGTGACACAAGCCTACCTATTAAGAAAGTCTTTTGTGAAATCTTATGAGAATCATAAATAAATTAAGAGTCATGTCTGTTCTCATTTATACTGCATGCTAACTATGCTTGCCTATTTGACCATTACTCACTACTTCTCGATTTTTAGCTTCTGTGTTTTAAAATTAACCTCAACATAATAGCAATTCTATTATGGCTTCAAATGCTTTTCAATATTTCAGTTTTCTTGGCGGTTTCGGTTCTATTTCAAAGCCAATTTACTCACTTCTTTTTTTTAACTTGAGTTGCCATAAGTTAAGTTGTAGTTAATCTTAAAACAGAAACTTGAAGATTGAAGTTGAGTTTAGAGAACTACAATCCACAGGGCCCCCTTGTACAGCAAGTAGGTTCATTCTCCACAACAATTTAAAAGTGCCAATGCTGAAGGGAAGGATTCATGTACAGTCTGCTTCAAGTCAAACTCAATCGTTCAACTTCAGGGATGTTTAAGCATACAATCAGTTTTCCTGAACAAGCTAAAGTGATTAGTTAGTAGATAACGCCTTTAAAATGACTGTATGGGTTAAGTGACCTTTAAAATAGTGAGTATTAAATGGTTAAACTGTTAATCTGATGAGCCATAGCCAGAAAGCATGTGTGATGGTGAAAGGATTATAGAATCCAATGGCTCCTATAACAAAGAGTTTTTCAAATCATAGAAAACACAGAATCAGCTTTTTCTTCACAAGAAAACTAAGAGCTTAGAAAAACCCCTCCTTTCACTATGGTATCTAAAATGGTATGGCAGTATGTCTCAAAGGCAGTTGAACAATAGAAACAGGTATGAACAGTGAATAGAAAGTTGCACATGAAAGTTGTTGATATGAAGAAATGAGACATAGATATATCAGAAAGCATGGAATAGTTGAGATAGATGTTTCTAGGCAATAAGAAGCTGCAGATGGTTTTGTGTGAGGGCAATCATGTTATATTCAGTTAAAATAGTCATAACTAGAAATGCAGAAATAAAATTAAGATTTTCTACTTAAACATGAACTTTTAACAGTTTTAGGAAAAGAATATATAATTCTCACCTACAAGGGTTGAATAATCCAAGTAGGAGAGGCTGCTCATTAGAGTACTTTTTTGGCAGAAATATCCTGGGACACGGAGCCAGCCAGGAAGTTATACTTTGAAGATCATGTGTAGAATCTTTGAAGGAAAGAGAACAGGGATTTTCAAAGGGAAAAGGCTCTCTATCCAGCTTAAATCAATAATCTGGATAAAGCCAAGGTGGAGACTGAGATAAATCAGAAGCTGTAACTAGCTGGGCTAGGTGGAAGCACATACAGAAGGTGAGCTGAAAGAGATGTCAGTAAAGGAGACTGAAAGCACCAACTCAAGACATAAGATGTGGGATGGCTAAGCCAGGTATTTAAAGAGCTAAGCCTGAGAATTTGGCGGGGGGCCGGGGGGGGGCGGTGGAGGAAAGAGGGGTGCTGAGTATTTCCTTATGTCATACTATGCAACCTTGTCTGGACAGGGTATTTCCTTAAAGTAATCAGACTGGAAAGAGAAAGAAAGAGAGAGAGATTGAGAATTTTCTGCAATTTATATCACACATCCTAGTATGAGGGAGTGATAACACAGTAGAAACTCAAGTAAACTGGGAATGACACAGACTGTATCAATACAGATCGAAAGACAATGCAGAACCTAGACTATTTAAGAACAGGCAGATTGAAAACTAGATCAGATAGAGACATGTTCCTTACTTAAACCTGGATATGTGTTTATTTCAATTCCTCTGAGATGAGACATTGCTTGCTCTGGGAAGAAACTCATTGGATAGACTTAAGTTAACTTACCAGGAAAGCACAAATTGTTCCGAGTACATAATGTTGTCCAGGCCAACAAAAATGATTATGTTTGCTGTCTTTAAAAAGTTACAAATTAAACAAATACTTCAGATATTTTTATATTTATTCATTGGACCACATTCAACAAATATTTTGGGGCCCCAACTACATGATAAGCCCAATTCTAAGTCCTGGCAACAAGGCAACAAGCCAAACAGAGTAAAAAAAAAAGAAATTTCCCTCATGGAACTTACAATATAGTGAAGAAAAAAAGACAGTAAATAAATAAGTAATGTATACATTGTGATAGATGGGAAGAAGTGAAGATGAGAAAATTAAAGCAAGGAAAGGAATAAGGAATGCTGGGGGAAGGTGAATTTTTAAATAGGGAACTCATGGAAGTCCTCGTGGGCACTATGATATTTATACAAACACCTGACGAATGTGGAGAAATTACCAAAGACATATCTGGTGAAAGAGAGTTTCTGGTGGATATAACTGAAAACCAAACCCGTTGCCGTTGAGTTGATTCCAACTGATAATGGCCCTGTAGGACAGAGTAGAATTGCCCCATAGGGTTTCCAAGGAGTGCCTGGTGGATTTGAACTGCTGACCTTTTGGTTAGCAGCTATAGCTCTTAACTACTACTCCACCAGGTAGCTAAGTGCAAAGACCAAGGGGCAGGCACATGTCTAGTGTGTTCTGGGAACAGAAAGGAAACCAGTATGGCTTGATAGGGCACAGTGATGTGGGGTTTATAGGCCAAGGTAATGACAGATGTTATATGTAGAGGACACAGATGATATCTGAAAAGAAGATTCTGGTGTTCAGAATAAAATAATAAGTAACTGACTATCTAAAAAAATGCAACCACAGCCGAGTTTCTTTTTCACCAGTTTTGGTGTGCTTGTGCTACAGTTATTTTCTCCTGTTTTTAAATAGAGCATGTGATGCATAAACAAAATGGAGCAGAAGAATACTACAGGTTTCTAAGGTTGAAGTTTCCTACACTTCCTTTCACGTCCAAGAAATAAAAAAGTCTATTAAAAAATTTCAAAACAAAGACAATTTATACTTCAAATTACTTAATAAACAAAGAACCCAGTAATTTTCAGCAAAATATGGCCACTAGAGAGAAGGCATGAATCCCAGTCTACTTCACTTTTACCATCTTTATAAGGACCTCTGGTAGTGCAAAGGTGAAGTGCTCAACTGCTCACCAAAATGTTGGCAGTTTCAACCCACCCAGCACCTCCACAGCAGAAAGACCTGGCGATCTACTCCTATAAAAATTACAGCCAATGGGGACCATGATCTTGGGAGACACCTAGCTCAATTGGCATAACATAGTTTAAAAAGAAAATGTTCTACATCCTACTTTGGTGAGTAGTGTCTGCGGTCTTAAAAGCTTGCGAGTGGTCGTCTAAGATACTCCACTGGTGCCACCCCATATGGAGCAAGGGAGAATGAAGAAAACCAAAGACACAAGGGAAAGATCAGTCCAAAGGACTAATGGACCACAACTACCACAGCCTCCACCAGACTGAGTCTAGCACAACTAGATGGTGCCTGGCTACCACTACCCACTGCTCTGATGTTCCTGACATCACAGTAGAGGATCCCGGACAGAACTGGAGAAAAGTGTAGAATGAAATTCTAGCTCACAAAAAAAGACCAGACTTACTGGTCTGACAGAAACAGGAGAAACCTCAAGGCCCCTGGACATCCTTTTAACTCAGTAGTGAAGTCATTCCTGAGGGTGACCCTTCAGCCAAAGATTAGGCAGGCCCATAAAACAATAATACACGTAGCTCAGCCATGTATATGAGACTAAGTGGGCACACCAGCCCAGGGGCAAGGGCGAGAAGGCAGGAAGGGACAGGAAAGCTGCATGAATGGAAATGGGGAACCCAAGGTCAAGAAGTGGAGTATGTTGACACATCACAGGATTGTCAACCAATGTCACAAAACAATACGTGTATTAATTGTTTAATGAGAAATTAATTTTCTCTGTAAACCTTCATCTAAAGCACACACAAAAAAGTCTTTGATGGTTATGAGGGAGGAGAGGGGTGGCAAGGAAAATCACTGACTAGACAGTAGACTAGTGGTAACTTTGGTGAAGGGAAAGACAGCACACAACATAGGGAAAGTCAGCACAACTTGATCAAGGCAAAACCACAAAAGCACACTAGGCACATCCAGACACGTTGAGGGACTGAGTTACTGGAGCTGAGGGCTGGGGACCACGGTCTCAGGGGACATCTAGGTCAATTGGCATAACATAGTTCAGTTCATAGTTCATAAAATGTTCTACATCCTCCTTTGGTGAGTAGCGTCTGGGGTCTTAAAAGCTTGCGAGCAGCCATCTAAGATACACATATTAGTCCCATTCTGTCTGGAGCAAAGAAGGTTGAAGAAAACCAAAGACACAAGGAAAATGTTAGTCCAAAGGACTACCGGACCACATGAACCACAGCCTCCACCAGCCTGAGCCCAGAAGAAGTAGATGGTGCCCAGCTACCATCACCCACTGCTCTGCCAGGGATCACAGTAGAGGGTCCCAAGCAGAGCAGGAGAAAAATGTAGAACAAAGTTCAAATTCACAAAAAAGACCAGACTTACTGGTCTGACAGAGACTTGAGGAATCACCAAGACTATGGCTCCCAGACACCCTGCTAACTCAGAACTGAAGCCACTCCCGAAGTCCACCTTTTAGCCAAAAGTTAGACAGGCCTATAAAACAAACAACACACGTGAGGAATGTACTTCTTAGTTCAATCTAGTATAGGAGACCTAATGGGCAACATCCGTACAAGAGCAAAGACGAGACGGCAGGAAGGGACAGGAAAACTGGACAAGTGGACACAGACCTGGAGTGGAAAGGGAAAGGGGGAGAGTACTGACACAATGCGGGGATTGCAACCAATGTCACAAAACAATTTGTGTATAAATTTTTGAATGAGAAACTAATTTGTGCTGTAGACTTTCACCTAAAGCACAATAAAATTTTAAAAATTTGAGAAAGGATATTTAAAAAAAAATTACAGCCAAGAAAAACTTATGTGGCAGTTCTAGTCTGTCTCGTGGAATCACTATGGCGAGTTAAAACTGATTCAATGTCACTTAACAACAACATGATACAGAAACACGAGAATGTCCATATCTGTAAGCTCATTTCTTACTTGGAAACATACCCCATCAGAGACGTTCTCACTAGTTTCAACAGGTCTAAATTTTGCCTCACATATATTAGTTTATACATTTTCTTCTTCATGTTGAGAAACATTGAAAGAGATATTCTGATAATTTTCAACACAGAATATTTTCATTTACCATCTAATACAACTCATCCTGTGGGACAGAAAGGATGACTGTTTCTATAGCCACCCTTACATCTTTTCCCAAAATCAATTGTGCAATAACCTTCCAGGAAATTAAGAATTAATTTGGAAATATATTAAATTGGTTTCTCATTAAAAATAGCTACTTGAATTTACTTTTCTTCCCTGATTTTCCACATCATTTGTAATGTGCTTATAAATTGTATAAAACTTGAATGAAATCCTTCCTAACATTTCCAGATGAGAGTCAAATTATCTCTTTTAAATAGGCTGTAAGATAAATTATATATTGACCAGATGTACAGCAATTGGTTTTTAAGCATTTGACCTAGAGACATAAACATAAAAATAATACATACATACATACCTTGGAGTAGTTTAGATCATTGAAATGTTTTCTTACTTTAAATGGCTTCAAAAGAAATCCAGGGTCCAAGGCACTTTCTTGATTATATTTAGCCTAAGAAGATGCAGCAAATAGATTAATGAAATTTGTAAACCTGGCGATTTATTTTTTCCATACTATGCAGAATTCACAGAGAGAAAGAGAAAGATAGGTGAGAAAGAGAAAGATAGAGAAGACATAACCTCGTTAAGACTTTAAGTTACTCCATCACAAGTGAGCAATTGGAATGGATGAAAACGAAAATACGTTCTTTTAAAACTAGAGATTTTTTTTTTTTTTCTGACATCATTTAAATAGTGAAACATGTTTGATTCCTAGGAAAATTAATGGAAGGTTCAGCACTAATCTCCACACCCTGACCCAGGTTGTGAACACTCATTTCTGACCTTTCAAGATATCCTGAAATCTCTGCAGTTGCATTGCCAATGAACAAGAAGGACTTACTTAGTTTGGATCCCATAGAGTACACCTAGTATTTTGACCTTAGATTTCAAGAATATATGTGCCTGTGTTAAACGAAGAACACTTGAAAATATTACAAAAAAAGATCATCTTTGTAGAGGAATCACTTGCTCAAAAAAGTCTCCATATCTAACGTAATTGGCTCCTGCACACCTCTTTGCAGAACAACTCACATTTAAGACTTTATAGGAAAAATAGAATTAGAGAAATATGGTCATTAGTATCAGTTTGAAGGCCTCATAATAAACACATTTAATTTTTATGAAAATAAAATAGAACTCATTATAAAGATAACATTTATATTATGCCTATCTTAATTATTAATAATTGGCAATGTACAATTAATTATTATTTATCATCTCTTATTCTTCATTTTTAGAAAGAGCAAGATGATTTTTATAAATTAGTTTTACTTTGTTGGAGTTAATATCATGTGAAGAGTACAAAAATAATAACAGCAAGCTTGTACACAGTGGGCTTCTTTCAAATGCACAGTACTTTTCTGAGTTTATAACTCAGAGGATCTAAATGCTCCCCATAAGCAAATATCAAAACAAAGCACACATAAACAGATCCCCTGACTACACAGGGCTTAGCTCCCTTACTATTAATAGACACAGGAGTACAGTTCTAAAGGGTATCTTGACTCTCTTAGCTTCTTTTATCTCTCCAGAGGTTTTATTTCCAAAAACTTTATTTGTGCTTTACCTTTTGTTTTATCTTCTTTTTCTAATCATAGTATACCAGTTTCTTCTCTTTATAATACTCCAGTAATATCCTAGTTTCTTAGTGCTACTGTAACAGAAACACCACAAGTGGATGGCTTTAAAGAACAGAAATTTATTTTCTCACAGTTTAGGAGTCTAGAAGTCAGAATTCAGGACATCAGCTCCAGAAGAAGGCTCTCTCTCTATCAGCTACTGTAGCCCTAGCATTCCTCAGTTCCTTGGCAATATTCATGTGGCATCTGTCTTCCTCCCGTTTGTGCACATCTCTGTGTCTATGCTACTCTTTTTATCACTCAGAAGTTATTGGGTTTAGAGACATATCCTACACTGATACGGCCTCATTAACTTAACAAAGAAAGCCCTACTCCCAAAAGGGATTACATCCACAGGTATGGGGTTAGGATTCTAAGACATATTTTGGGGGGACACAATTCAATCCATAACAAGCATTATGACTCAAAATTAACCTATGTAAAACTAAAATCATCAACATTGTAGAAAAATCATAAAGATGTAAAATCACATACAGTGTATTAACATATTATCTACAGATGAATCACAGTTGGAGAGGATTTAATCTTGACTACTACATTGGACTTAAATTTTTGTAGATTTTCAAAAAAAACTTTGAAAACTCTGTCTTCTCAAGTTTTGACTATCTCATTTGGGGCATCACTTTTAACAGGTGCATTCTCAGAGAACACAAGCTAATTGTAATTTGACCAGACATAATTAAAAAAGCAATTACTCCCCACCCCCCTCCATATATAATGCATTTTTAATTGATTTTGGATTATCAGTGCCACTGATTTCTTTCTTGAGTAGATAACGTGAAGGTACATTTATATGGTAACACAGGAAAGGAAGTGAGTGTTTAATACATAGAAAACAGGCTGAATTGTTTGCAGAAAGTTAACTTTTCTGCTTGCTCACTATGGTACAAATCTGACCTTTCCCTACTCCAGTAAGCAGCTCCCAAGTCTGAAATAAGGAAAGCAGTTTGATTGGTGCTCAGTTTCAAAAATAAGATTTACACATCGAGACTTCTGCCTTGCTCTCTTCTTAGAACATTTGCTCTGAAATAAGCCACCAGCCATGTCATAAGGACACTCATACAGTCCTTTGGAGAGGCCTACATGGCGAAGAACTATTGCCTCCTGAAAATGGCCAGTGTTAACTTGCCAAGTGCGTAAGCGAACCACCTTGAGAGTGGATCTTGCGGCCCCAGTCAAGCCTTCGGATGACCGCAACCCCAACTGATAACTTGACACCAATTTCATGGGAAACCCTGAGACAGAATCACCCAGCTAATCCACTCCCAAACTCCTGACCTACAGAAACTGAGATAGAAACTGTTTTAAGCTGCTAAAGTTTGAGCTAAGACAGCCACGGATAACTAATACAGGTTCTGTTTGAGTTAGGATAACTATTCTGCTACCCCTCCTAGGATCCTGCCTTTTGTCCTCTTGGCCTTTAACCTGCCTCCCTACATCATATATGGGAAGTATAAGTGGGTGTGAGTATCCCTGCAAACAAATAGACTACATTTGCTTTGTACCCTTCCTCACTGTTTTTGACCATCCCAAGAGTGCAGCTTCAGACACATCTATCTCCCTACAATTTTAATGCTGTTATATCCCTCCCAATAATACACTTTCAAATCCCTCATTATCACAAAATCCCTAAGAACAGAAATGCTCAAGGAATTCTGTTGTTTATGAATTATGTTAGAATCGTATTCCCCACAATTGTTGTCAAAGTGTCTAAAATAGTTATGCAGAGATTTATTCCTGGCAAGAAATGCCACAGGAAAACAAGCACAACTCATCAGATGAGAGAAAAATCCTTTCCGTTCAATCTAATAAATCCCCATATTCCTTTAGACAGGGACCTTGGGTCATCACATTTTCTTCTTGGCAACCCAGAGAGCTCCTTCACTAGGCCCTGAAGAGGGAAAATAAATCAGTTAACTGACTGGGTACTTAATCTCTCTTCAGGGCCAGGAAAATCAGGGAGGAGATTAGGATTCACGGTTACTTCACTGAAAATATCTTGACTATATAAATTTGTAATTTTCTGAGGATGGTGCCACTTGGGTGTTGCTAGATGAAAATTGCTAAGCTTACTAATAAAAGGGGGGGGAGTAATTCCAGAGGCTAAATATGGTCACTTCATTAAATCTCATATTTGAGGTGTTTATCAAATAACAATTATATTATATAAAATAAGTTGAATTTTCCACATTTTACAAGCTTTCTTGTGCAACAAATTTACTACTCCTCTGCCAGCCTCACCAGAGGAAAGCTGACGTCATATCTTTCCTTGTGTCATTAAAGTGTACATTCAGTTTTGAGTCCATGAAAAATGACGATAAAAAAATAATGGTTGAATTTTTGTCCTTTGAGGTGGAATATCTACATTTATGTGGCACGTGTCCATGTAATGAGGGTAGCAAGAGGGTGCTAAGCTCACAAAGAAGCTCAGAGCAATAACATTAGAACAGAAGGAGATGAGGAAAACCTGTAAGAAACTACGCTTTTTAGGATTTTCCCCCATAGATTAAACTGACAAATGTGGAACATGTGGTCATTTTCACAGCAGGCCTCACTTGCCAGTTATTCCTCTGTTACTGATTCCATGAATCAACTTAATGAGAGGAGGTAGAGTTTAGAATTTCATTAAATGGCACTGCATAGCACTTCTGAACATGCCCTATTACCCATTTAAACTGTGCTGAGACTCACTTCCTTTCCTTCCTTTTCCTTCCCCAAAGAGAATAAGAATGCCACCTCCTTTTTCTTTGCTTCCCTCTTTAATCCTGCTGCGATTTACTTTCTCACCAATCAGTCATTTTAATAGCTGTGATCTTTTTAGGCTTTTCTCAGCCTCTAATGAATCTATTACTTAGAAATCAAGAGACTCATAAAGACAAAGGGTTTTAGTATTTTGCATGTGTTGAAGTTTTGTTCAATAGCATTGTCCTTTCTGGAAAAAAATATACTTTTCCTTATTAGCAAACCAGCAATGTTTAACCTACTTTCTGTCACTGATACCGCTTTGCTTTTGAAAAATGCTAATATCCAATGAAATTAAACCAAGCCAGCCTGTCTTTTAAGATTTTTTTTCTTTCACTCATGAAATGCATAATACTAAAGCTGATTGCCTGGCTGACTCCATTATTAGATAACCCCAAAATGTCAAATGGTACTATTTAAATTAGGTGAGCAAAGCAGAATTACTAGTCCCACACAGGAGAATTATGGACCAACATAAAATCAGTGAAAAGAAGCTTATAGGAATTTAGCAGTTTTAAATTAATAATCAGGTTTTAGCGCCTGTACTCTTCTTTTTTTTTACACTTCATTTCTATTCAGAAATTTCAAGCCAGTACATTCAGAAAGAGCAATTAAACCTCTTGACACCATGAACCTTCCTGCAATTGGGTCATGACATGGTGGGCAATTAAATGGTCCAATGTAGATCACTCAAAATATAATCAGCTTCCTACTACTTTCTCCCAAGAGATAGTGAGTTCTCAAAAACTAATCACCAAGGCTGCGTAGATTTTATTCATTTACTTGTGGCTGTTTTTAAATCCACCTAAGGCACATTTACATTCTTATTAACTTCACCTGGGAAATAAATGTTGGCTCTGTTCTTTCTATTCACTTGTTACTGAGGCAGAACTCATATCAACACATCTTAAAACTAAGATCCTACCACTAGTGCTATCCTATTTCTAAGGTTGTTGGACTTTTTCAAACGAAAGAAAATGTTCCAAAAAAAGATACTGCTCACTGGAAAGAGTAATGTTCCGTCAGACCTGTTCTATTCCAGGTGGTTTTAAAACTCTCTGCACTGTAACTGGCCCAGCTAATAGTAGGAAATTAGAGAGGGAAGCCTCAAGAGGTTAGTGACTACACAGCCATGAGTAAGTGTAATTTTCACCCCAAAATAATTTCCTAAACAATAGATATTTTTAAGGTGCAAGAGAAAAAAAAAAATCTTTAAAATGTACTTCAAAGTAACCATAAATTTTTCAAGAGAGCTACTCTATAGTCACTTGTCCTTGGGCAATATTCCCACATAATGAACATCCTTTTAGAGAAACCAAATAAAGGAACATTGTAACATAAATTCTTGCATTTTACATTCTCTAGGTATGAAATAACTGATTCTCCAAGGAAATTCAATGGAAAAAAAACAACAAAAGGCTCTGATTCAAATGTCATTTTCCAAACACTTCTACTTAGGGTTAGTTTCTCCCTTCTCTGGGCTTCCTTGGCATGTTTCTCAAACTTCTTCAAAGGTATTCTTGATATTATGTAATTAGTAATTTATGAGTTTTCCTTCTCTACTATGTGCACGTTCAGTTCTTTCAGGACAGGGGCCAA
>NW_004444077.1:820843-840230 GCF_000243295.1 Trichechus manatus latirostris
CCACCAGGGCTCCCTGAATCCTTCAAAATTGCAACTTGAAGCTTGAAAATTTTCTTCAGTTCATTCAGTTTAAGAAATGCTGACCATATTCTTCCCTTTTGGTTTTCTAACTCCAAGTCTTTGCACATTTCATTATAATATTTCACTTCATCTTCTCGAGCTGCCCTTTGAAATCTTCTGTTCAGCTCTTTTACTTAATCTTTTCTTCCATTTGTTTTAGCTACTCTACATTCAAGAGCAATTTTCAGACTCTCTACTGTCATCAGTTTTGGTCTTTTCCTTTTGCTTTCTTCATGTATGATGTCCTTGATGTCTTCCCACAACTCATCTGGTCTTTGGTCATCAATGTTCAATGCGTCAAATCTATTCTTAAGATGGCCTCTAAATTCGGGTGGAATATACTCAAGGTCGTATGTTGGCTCTTGTGGACTTGTTTTAATTTTCATCAGCTTCCATTTGAACTTGCAATGAGCAATTGATGGTCTGTTCTGCAGTCGTCCCCTAGCCTTGTTCTGACTGATGATATTGAGTTTTTCCATCATCTCTTTCCACAGATGTAGTTGATTTGATGCCTGTATTTTCCATCTGGTGAGGCCCGTGTGTAGAGTCACCATTTATGTTATTGAAAAAAAGTATTTGCAACGAAGAAGTCATTTGTCTTGCAAAATTCTACCATGCGATCTCCAGCATCATTTCTATTACCAAGGCCATATTTTCCAACTACCAATCCTTCTTTGTTTCCAACTTCCGCATTCCAATCACCAGTAATTATCAATGCATCTTGATTGCATGTTTGATCAATTTCAGACTGCAGGAGTTGGTAGAAATCTTCAATTTCTTCATCTTTGGCATTAGAGATTGGAGTGTAAATTTGAATATTAGTCACATTAACTGATCTTCCTTGCAGGCATATGGATATTATCCTATTACTGGCAGTGTTGTACTTCAGCATAGATCTTGAAACGTTCTTTTTCAATGATAAGGAGGATGCCATTCCTCTTCAATTTGTCATTCCTGGCATAGTAGACCATACAATTTTCTGATTCAAAATGGCCAGTACCAGTCCATTTCAGCTCACTAATGCCTAGGATATCGATCTTTCTGTGTTTCATCTCATTTTTGACAATTTCCAATTTTCCTAGATTCATACTTTGTACATTCTATATTCCATTTATCAATGGATGTTTGCAGCTGTTTCTTCTCATTTAAAGTTATGCCACATCAGCAAATGAAGGTCCAGAAAGCTTGACTCCATCCACATCATTAAGGTCAACTTTGCTTTGAGGAGGCAGCTTTTCCCTAGTTGTATTTTAAGTGCCATCTGAACTGAGGGGCTCATCCTTCAGCACTATGTCAGTGTTCCGATGCTATTCATAAGGTTTTCACTGGCCAAGTTTTTCAGAAGTTGACTGTCAGGTCCTTCTTCCCAGTCTGTCTTAGTCTGGTTCCTCTGAAACCTGTCCACCAAGGGTGACCCTGCTGGTATTTGAAATGCTGGTTGCAAAGCTTCCAGTATCACAGCAACACACAAGCCACCACAATACTACAAATTGACAGGTGCATGGTGGATCAGGACACAGCATTCATTAAATTCAACAAGAGCAAAAAAAACTACATTTATTGGACACCCATAAGAGACTCACTAGATAACAAAAATTTCCAGAAAATGATTTAGTTTTTCAATTCCATCCTCCCCACCCCAATATATTGGCTTACACATGATCGTAGGACATGTATTTGTTTTTGTTTTTATAATATCTTCTTCAGCTATTTAAACTTATTAGGGAATATACTTCAAGTGACCATGTAGCTATACGGCTGGGCTAGCATAAAAAATCAAGGGAACTGCCTATGATGAGGGTAAGCTTGTCTCTCATATTTAAAGTACTTACTTCGCTGAAATTACAAATACTCAGTATGTAAACTGCTTTCCCTTATATTGATGTTAGAAAATATCAAATATTTATTTCTATTTGAGATATACAGATAATTACCAATAGAGATTTCTGACTCTGGTTAATAACCCTTACAACCTAAACTACCTATTCATTTTTCTTTCCAACACACATATTAAACGTGATTAAAGATACATGTAAGTGCTTTGAAAATCACGAAGTGCCACATCAGTGGGCCTTCAAAATAGGAACCAAGAGTTAAGTTTTAAGTCCCTGACTGGGGATGGATAATAAAACTTCAGATATCAAATCCCAGGGAATAATCAGCTATAAGAGTTGATCTAGCACTTCATTTCACATGTATTGCTATAGATCTTTCACTGAAAATACAGTATATTGGCCTGAGTTACTGCAGTTGTGAGCCCTTGTTTTTCACAAAAGAAATGGCTTACAGTCCAGAAACCATTGTAACATCTCTGGGGAAATCATACAAGATCCCAGCTGGGTGGGAAAGTAATCTATACATGGTATAAGGGAGAATAAATATTGCTAGTGGTGGGTCAGGTAAGATTGGTCATAAGTTAGAGATCATCAGAAAACCATGAGTAAGGGATCTATGGTATTGTTTAATTACAAACAAAAAACAGATTTCACAGCATTTTGTCAACAGTCATATCCAATCAACAGAAATACTCCCTTCACTCTATTAAGTTGGAAGCTGGTAGTTGAAAAAAAGACCAAAATAAGTAATAAGTAGAGTTTGTTTGAAGACTTAAGCCAGAAGGAAAATTATCCTATGTCATTTCTTAAGTACATGTACCCTAAATGTTCAATTTTCCCAAATAACAAAATTATATGTCAAGGAGGAAAAAATAAAACTTTTATTGAGCTGTTTTCAGCATGGTTTATTTTTAAGCTTAAAAAATTATATCACTATACAGCAGTGGAAACCCTGGTGGCATGGTGGTTAAGAGTTTGGCTGCTAACCAAAAAGTTGGCCATTTGAATCCACCAGGGCCCCTTCGAAACCATATTCGGCAGTTCTCCTCTGTCCTATAGGGTCACTATAGGGTCACTATGAGTCAGAATCGACTCGATGGCAGTGGGTTTTTGGTTTTATGCAGCAGTAATTGAGTGACTGCATGGTGCAAATGGTTAAGTGCTTATCTACCAGGCAATAAGGTCGGCTGTTTGAATCTACCCAGAAGCACCTTGGAAGATAGGCTTGGTGATCTGTTTCTCAAGGGTCATATTCTGGAAAACCGTATGGAGCACAGTTCTACTCTGACACTTATAGGGTCACCATGAGTTGGAATCAACGCGACAGAAACTAACAACCACAACAACGTAGCGGTAAACAAATTTATGCTTTTCTTAGTATTTTTTTGGAAATTCAAACTTCAAGGAGAAAAAGTCTAGCCTTTCCTTTAGTTTGATGTAATTTTTATTGCCAGACTCATGTGAGACAAGGTTGATGGTTGGAATATCATGATTGTGCTCACACAGCAATAATTCAAAAAGTACAACTCAGGACATGAGCTGATAAATAATTCTTCCTCTCCTGTACATCAGAGCAGGAAAAATGATAGAGAAATTCCATACATATACTTTTATAATTCAAGAGGCTTATGACATTAAAGATGAAATCAATAAGGAAAGACTGGTCATTTAGTGATAATGTTTACTAAAGCATTTTTAGAGATGGTTTCATATTTTTCAGGTTAGTATGAGTTTTGTTTTGTTTTTTCTTTTAATGAATTGTTGTTGTTGTTGTTGGGTGCCATCGAGTCAATTCTGACTCATAGCAACCCCATGTTACAGAGTAGAACTTCCCAATAGGATTTTCTTGGCTATAATCTTTACAGAAACCAATTGCCCAGTCTTTCTTCTGTGGAGCCATTGGGTGGGTTCGAACTGCCAATCTTTCAGTTAGCAGCCAAGTGCTTAACCATTTGTGCTACCAGGGCTCCTTTAGTATGAATTACTTTCTGGTAAAAATAGTTCTGTTCTTATTATATTTTAAACTAAAGGTAAACCAAAAACAAACCAAATCCATTGCCATCAAATCAATTCCGACTCACAGTGACCTTGCAGTCAGAACAGAGTAGAACTGCCCCATAGGGTTTCCAAAGAGTGGCTGGTGGATTCAAACTGCTGACCTTTTGGTTAGCAGCTGAGCTCCTAACCACTGCACCACCAGGGCTCCATGTATAGGATACAGTATATATTTGCATAGATGGATACACTTACATATATAATTATATGTTTTTTAGAATGTGGCTTACTGTCTTCCTTCTCATCATTACTCCAGGCTTCCATACTTGAGATTTCTACTTCTCCTACGATTCTCTATTTGATTCCACTCCAGTCAAGTTTTGATCTTATTATTTAATTGCATATGCACTGTGAAGATCATCTTACTCTGTTGTATTTGACCATTGATTACACTCCCCTCCTTTAAATGCTTACTGCATTTGGTTTCTAGAGACCTCATACTTATTTTTTTTTCTAATTTTTCCCTCCTCACTGGTCACTGTTTTTCAATATCCTCTACAGAAAACTCCCCCGCTTTCTGGTCTCTAAATGTTGGTATGACCTAGAGCTTGGTTTTGAAACCAGTCAGTTTTCTATATATGTTCTCTCTCCAGATGATCTCATTCAGTACCTCTGGTTTAAAATATCATCTATAGTCTGATGACTATCAAATGTAAATCTCTTGCCTTGAGCTGTCTCCTGAACTTTGGAATAGGATAGGAAAAATATTTATATCATATTTTCACTTGGTTTCTAAAGGCATCTCAAACTCAAAATACCCAAAACTGAATTCCCCTTGCTCTGTGTTCCAAGTTGTAATAAATAAAGCTATAATTATTAGTTCCTCTCTTATCTCTCATAGTTCAAATTCAATCCTATAGCACACCCTGTTGGCTCTAATTTCACAATAAACCGCATATACATGACTACATGTTATTGAAGAGTTACAGAGAGCTCAAGGTCCTATTTCAACATAGGGAACATTAAACTTTGGGAAACACTATGTACAACTACCATCTATGAACTGACCCAGATCATAATAGCAGAGACCTAAATAAAACAGTAGCATCATGGACTGACCTCTTTAACTGGACTTTGCTATCCTTTCTCTCCCCTACTTCTTTCTCCTTCATGTTTTGCCATCTTATCTTACTTGTGAAGAAAATAATAGAAGGGCACAAATCTTATAAATATTTACCAATAATAACCAATTATACGCAGCACAAACTCTTTAAATTTTAAAAAGCACCACCCCAACTATTATTTTTTTGATCATGAAAACAACCTTAAAAAGTTATTGGTTATGTAGGATTATGACATTTTTAAAGATGAGAAAATTATTAACTCAATATTATGAATATATTTTCCAACGTCAAGTATGGCTGCAAAACTTATGTTTATAACCCTATAGCCTTAATTACTGATGTACATGTAAGTTGGTAGCATATTCAAGCAGACAGAAACCTTATTAATACATTTTATATGGGTGCTTCTTATCTGCTCCTCCCTCCTCTTAGGGCTTATTTCTGTGCACTATAGTCAAGATAGCATTCTTTTGCATATAAGTCCCTTTTTTGTTTGCTCTTCAGTGCACACTATTCAAATAATACTCAAAACAATTTTTTTTTTAATGTTATATCTTTCCAACTGGAATCATGAGTTCAACAATGACAAGGGCTATGTCTGTTGCTGACTTGATAATTCATATTCCCCAGAGCCTCGACACCTACAATGGCACATTTTGAGAGCACAGTGAAGATTTATTGAAATATAAATAAATGATGAATGAGCATAAAAATTTGAACATCAAATCGCACATGCAGTGTCTTTGATTCAGCTGTTTATAATTCTTTAACTTAAAATTCTTTATGAAACTACTTGTTGTTGCTCTGACATATACAGAGCTTGAAAGTCATCTCTCCATTCTTACAAAAAGAAAAAGCTGAACAGACTGAAAATCAATGGCTTTTTAAGAACCCATCGGAGAACTGAGACTGCAAGGCAAAGCAACATCATAAAAATCTGAGAGACACACAAACCCGAGAGTCATAGCTATGATCTGCTTCGCTGAAACAGAAGCTCCTGGAGCCATAAAATGGAAGGAACGCTTCAATGGTAATTCTGACTAATTGCTATAGATTGAGTGAGAACTAACTTGAGAGTGAAAAACACGTGGAAGCTGCAGTCTTAGGAGGGCCCCACACTTTTGTTGGTTTTAACTCCAGGAACACCACCAGCCTCTCATGATGAAGAGTCAAGAAAGATCCCCTCGTGGCTCTGTCAGGGTGAAGGGAAAAGTAGCCGCTGTGAAACATTCCCAGACTTTACTAGACCTATCTTACCAGGGGGAAAAACATTTTTTTCTGACTCCAGCCATTTTAGCCTTCCCGTTTCAACTGAGAGGGGAGAATAAAGCTAAGAAAATACATGCAAAAATCGCAGCCCATGGACAAAGACCAAGCAAAACACGGAGATTTAATCATAAGATTATAGAATGCTTCCCAAAAGAAGTCTGGGTGGCAATGGTTTACGACCAGCTGCTAACCTACAGAATGGCAGTTTGAACCCACTCAGTGGCTCCATGGAAGAAAAGGTTTGATGATCTGCTTCCTTAAAGATTACAGCCAGGAAAACTCTATGAAGTAGTTCTACTATGTAACATCCGTGAATCAGAATCAACTCTATAACAGCTAACAACAACAAGATATGTGTCAAATAAATTGAATTAATAAATAGTACACAGCCAAAAAAGAAACACCTGTCCCAAATAGTTTCAATGTTTAATTTTAGCAAACGTTTAAGGGATAACTGATGCCAACTCTCCACAATTTCTTCCAGAAAATACCAGCAGAGGAAACACTTCCTGACTCATTCTGTGAGACCAGCATTGCCCTAATATCAAAACCAGATAAAGACATTATGAAAAATAGAAACCACAGACCAATATCTCATGATAACATACATAAAAATTCTCAGGAAATACGAACAAATAAAATTCAACAGTGTTTGGAAAGAATTAACGCCACAACAAAGTGGGATTTATTTCAAGGATGCAAAACTAATTCAGTATTCGGAAATCAATCAATGTAATCCACCACCTTAATGGGCTAAAGAAGAAAAATCATATTATTATATCAATTGATGTAGAAAAAGTATATGACATGATCTAACATCCATCCATGATAAAAACTTTCAGCAAACTAGGAATAGAGTGTAGTGTCCTCAACTTGATTAAAAAAAAAAAAAAAAAAACTATAAAAAAGCTGCAGCTAGCATAATTCTTAATGGTGAGTCAACTGGACCCTTTCCCCCTAAAATTGAAAACAAGGCAAGCATGTCCTCTCACATCACTCCTATTCAACATCATATTGGAAGTCTTAGCTAGTGCAGTAACACAAAATATTTTCCACATTTTTTATGAAAAACATAGGCAATGACACAATAAAGTTTTAATTTAAAAAAATACGAAAAACAAAGCTATGACACAAATGGTTAAGTGTTTGGCTGTTGCCAAAAGGTTGGCAGTTCGAACCCAACCAATGGCTTCACAGGAGAAAGACCTGGCCGTCTGTTTCGGTAAAGATTACAACCAAGAAAACATTATATGGCAGTTCTACTCTATCACATGAGGTTGCTATGAGTTGAAATCGACTCAACAGCACCTAACAACAACAACAACCACCCTGACCACCACTTCTGATCATGCACATTGAAACAGAGTTTCTGACTTAGGGAGTGAAAGGGGACAAGAATTCAGTTAAGTGGTGCACCCAAGCTTGGTGCTCATCTGCCCTCAGGATGGGGTACAGTTTCCTAATTGACATAAAGGTACCATGTTAGCTAACAGAACATTATTATTATCATTAGTCTTCTTAATATTTTCTAGTAAGGTATATGTAAAACGGCATCTTATTGTGATTTCCCTAATTACTAAAAAGGCTGAGAATATTTTCATTTATGTGAATGTGTGTATAAACGCGTGTGTGTTCCAGATGGTAATCTCTTGTTATATGCATTGGAGACATATTCTTCAAGTTTTGGCTTGTCCTATCACCTTCTTAACACTGTCTTTTCGTGAACAGAAGTTATTATTCTTAATGTAATATAATTTATCAAACTTTTCATTTATGGTTTCTGCTTTTTGAGTTTTATTAGAAATGCTTCCCTAGAATGATAGCATAAAGAAATTCTCCTATGTTTCCTTCTAAAACTTACATAATCTTGATATTCACATTGAAGTCTTTCATCTGCCTGGATTGACATTTTTTGGTATGGTTCAATAGGGACCATCAATTGCCCTAATATCATGTATTAAAGAGATATCTTCTCACATTATTTCAGGTTTGTTGTAAGTCTAGGTATTTCATAGGCAGATTCTCTAACCTTGTCCTTGTTCATCAGATGTGCTTTGACCATTTTTAACCTTTTGCTCTTCCATATAAACTTAAGAATTAGCATGATAATAATACTCAAAAAACAATTAAAATATAATATTAAGCACTCTATCTAAGGGCAGAATTCTGCCATTCGTGGACAGTTCATACCTGATTTGGCTTATGTGCCTTTCTCTTATCTTCTCGGAAGTGCTTTTACGCTCCAACAAGCTGCAGATTCTTATCTATGACTTGTGCTATCTGATGACTTTCCCTTTATCTTATACTATTTTTAGCCTGTTTTTGTGATAGAGAATATACAGCATTGATTGCTTAAGTCTTCCTCTTATAGCTGAATCTTTCTTTTAGCCTTTCAATATTTGTCCTATTGAACTGAATTTTAAATGTGTATCCATGTTATCTGTGAAGTACGGATGTATGCCTGGACAGTGGACATGCATGGACCTAAGCCTGCCCTTGCGGCCAGGTGTTAAAGTATATGGAAACAGTAGGAGTGTCTTCCATTATTATTAATTGATCCAGGTAAAAGACATGTCAAGAGCCCTCAAAAATAAGGTACTACCTGAGATTGCTATGGAAAAACACTTTCAAATTAGAGGTGACGGTCATATTGGCAGGCTTGAACTTCAAACTCTCCTGGAAACACTCCCATTGCTGATTATGGTATACAGATTAGTTTTATGACAGGAGAAGGCTGAACTGAAAGAAGACCATGAACATGTTGCTCCTTGATAAGGGACTTTATGTAAACACATTTTTCGGCTGTATTTGAGGCATTGTATTACTAGCTCTCACAATACTAGAGAATTTCATGAAGCCTGTAAAGTTTCCTAAGATTCTTTGAGCTGGACTGTTCTCTAATTTTACTATATTACTCCTAAGATCCCAGGGAAACTACAACTATCCACTGAAGAGGCAGGGGGAAACCAGAAGGAGCTAAACAATAACAGTACTCTAGCAAATGTGTGATACCTTAAATATTGGCATAATTTCTTTAATGATAGGAAATAAAAAGCAACTGTTAATTATTTTTTATGGATCAAGTTGAACCTTTTTATTTATTTATTTTGCATGTTTACAATGTAAATAAAGTTAAGCTTTGACAATTAATATTATCCATTTCAGAAAGACAGTGAAAGAGATCAAAGTACTTTATGAAGTTTTTATGTGGAGAGTGTGACAGGCACCAAACCCACTGCTGTCAAGTCAATTCCAACTCATAGTGATACTATAGGACAGAGTAGAACTGCCCCATAGGGTTTCCAAGGCTGTAATCTTTATGGAAGCAGATTGCCACACCTTTCTCCCGTGGAGTGGCTGGTTCGTTTGAATCGCCAACCTTTCGGTTAGCAACCAAGCGCTTAACCACTGCTCCACCAGGGATCCTTCAGAGGGAATGTTGTTGTTAGATGCTGTCCAGTTGGTTCTGACTCATAGCGACCCTATATACTACAGAACAAAACACTGCCCAGTCCTGTGCCATCCTCCTGATTTTTGTTATGCTTGAGCCCATTGTTACAGCCACTGTGTCAGTCCATCCTGTTGAGGGTATTCCTCTTTTTCGCTGACTCTCTACTTTACCGAGCATGACGTCCTTCTCTAGGGACCGATCCCTCCTGATAACATGTCCAAAGTATGTGAGACAAAGTTTCACCATCCTTGCTCCTAAGGAGCATTCTGGCTGTACTTCCTCCAAGACAGATTTGTTCGTTCTTTTGGCACATCATGGTATATTTAATATTCTTCACCAACACCATAATTCAAAGGCATCAATTCTTCTCCCATCTTCCTTATTCATTGTCCAGCTTTCGCATACATATAAGGTGATTGAAAAATGATACATGCAAAACCCTGGAGATAGAAAACCAAAAGGGAAGAACACGTTCAGCATTTCTCAAGCTGAAAGAACTGAAGAAAAAATTCAAGCCTCAGTTGCAATATTGAAGGATTCTATGAAGAAAACATTAAACGACACAGGAAGCATTAAAAAAAGATGGAAGGAATACACAGAGTCACTATACCAAAAAGAATTGGTCGATGTTCAGCAATTTCAGGAGGTAGCATATGATCAAGAACCGACAGTACTGAAGGAAGAGGTCCAAGTTGCACCGGAGGCATTGGCAAAAAACAAGGCTCTGGGAATTGACAGAATACCAATTGACATGTTTCAACAAGTGGATGCAGTGCTGGAAGTGCTCACTCCTCTATGCCAAGAAATTTGGAAGACAGCTACCTGTCCAACAGACTGGAAGAGATCCATGTTTATGCCTATTTCCAAGAAAGATGATTCAACTGAATGCAGAAGTTATCAAACAATATCACTATATCACACACAAGTAAAATTACGCTGAAGATCATTCAAAAGCGGCTGCAGCAGTATATCCACAAGGAACTGCCAGAAATTCAAGCCAGATTCAGAAGAGGACATGGAACCGGATATCATAGGTGATGTCAGATGGATCCTGGCAGAAAGCAGAGAATACCGGAAAGATGTTTACCTGTATTTAATTGACTACGCAAAGGCATTCAGCTGTGTGGATCATAACAAATTATGGATAACATTGCAAAGAATGGGAATTCCAGAACACTTAATTGTACTCAGAAGAAACCCGCACATAGATCAACAGGCAGTCATTTGAACAGAACAAGGGGATACTGCTTGGTTTAAAGAGGGGAAAGGTGTGCGTCAGAGTTGTATCCTTTCACCATAACTATTCAATCTGTATGCTGAGCAAATAATCCGAGAAACTGGACTATATGAAGAACGGGGCATTGGGATTGGAGGAAGGCTCATTAACAACCTGTGTTATACAGATGACACAACCTTGCTTGCTAAAAGTGAAGAGGACGCAAAGCACTTACTGATGAAGATCAAAGACCACAGCCTTCAGTATGGATTACACCTCAAAGAAAACAAAATCCTCACAACTGGACCAATAAGCAACATCATGATAAACGGAGAAAAGATTGAAGCTGTCAAGGATTTCATTTTACTTTGATCCACAATCAACAACCATGGAAGCAGCAGTCAAGAACTCAAAAGCCTCATTGCATTAGGCAAATGGACTACAAAAGACCTCTTTAAAGTATTGAAAAGCAAAGACGTCAGCTTGAAGACTAAGGTGCACCTGACCTAAGCCATGGTTACCATTAGCTTATGAATTTTTAAACTTTCCTTTTTCTAAAATATACATGGACTGTTATAAATTCTATTCTATTTTAGTTGCATTCCACAAAGGTTTAAGATGTTGAACTTTCAATATATTTCACTCAAAATATTTTTCTATATTCAATTTTTCATTTCTTCTTTGATATATGTAGGTATATTTGCTCATTTCTAAATGTATGGGGATTTAAAATATCTTTGTGTTATTGACTTCTAGCTTAAATCTACTATGGTTAGAGAATATATTCTATAATTTAAATCCTTTGCGTTTAATTGAGACTTGCTTTCAGACTGAAGATATAATCAGTTTTTGCAAAACTTCTCTTTGTTCTTAAAGCAAAGAATGGTCTACAACTGGTGGGTGCAAAGTTCCATATAGATAAATTATGTCAAGCTTGTTAAATGCAATGTTCAAATTTTCTATATTCTTATACCTTTCATTTCCACATTTTTCAATCAGTTCTTGAGAGAGGTGGTTAAAATCTCCCTCTATGATATTGGTTTTAATATTGTAATATAGTTCTGTCAATTTTTACTTTATAAATGTTGAAGCTATGTAATTAGATACATAAACATTAGATACATTATACCTTCCTGGTGAATTTAGTAGGTGATCATTAGAAGTATGCCTCTTTATCTCTAGTAACGCTTTTTGTCTTAAGGTTTACATTTTTTCTGATATTAACACAACATCAGCTTTCATTTGGTTAGTGTTGCATAGTATAACCTTTTCATCTTTTTACTTCCAATCTTTTTTATATTTTAGATGTGTCTCTTATAAACTGCATAAATTATATTTTTTGATTTTATATTTTCAGGGAATTGATAGAAATTATCTGGGATGAAAGGATTTTTTTCAAATGCATTCATCTTATCTATTAATAAAATAACATTAGGGAATAGTTATATAGTATGCACTACATTCCTAAAATGTAATGAACTGTTTATCACATTTGTTTTTATGACTGTAATTTTTATTTAGTCTTCCATCAATTTTTTTTAGAAAAATAATTTGGCTTCATTAGTTCATTTTACAACTTTGATAAATCTTAAATATTTGGATTCAACTGAGCTATAGAGAACATAAATTCAGCACCGAGTCTACATAATACATGGGTAGGAGTGACTTGTACAGTTAATAGAACATAGTGTTTAAGAACACAGTTTCTGGAATTAAACTGCCTAGGATCAAATAATGTTTGTCCCACTTATTTGAGTGACATTGGGCAAATGGCTTAACCTTTTTATGTATCAGTTCCCTCATCTATAAAATGGGTAGATAGTAATCATACCTACCTCATATAGTAGTTGAAAAGATTAAACAAGATAATCCGTGAAAAGTGGTAAGAACACTACCTGGCACAAAATAAGCACTCTAAAAATATTTACAGAAAGCAATAAAATGATAATATTACTATTAGATAATTTGACCTAATAATATTATTATGAGTTTTTAACTATTATACCAGCCTTATCAGGCCTTTAAGGATAATGGAAATGCTTTGGAGTCAACCTTTCTCTCTGGGTTAATTCCCTATCATGCCTATACATGTGGAACTTCTGCCAACATTTCTGGACATTTCTGTGCCTTTGCATAAGTTTTTTCCATGGCATAGATACCTCATCCCATCTCTTACATGTGGGAATTCCTCTTCAACCTACAAGACCCAACTCACTATCAAATTATCTACAATGCCTTCTTTAAATTCCTGGACCTGTACTGTCCAATATGATATCCACTAGCCATATGTGGTAATTATATATTTGAAATGTGGCTAACTCTTATCATATTCTTTTTACTTTTTTAATATGACTACTAGAAAATGTAAAATTACATATGTGACTTGCATTATTTTTCTCTTGGACAATGTTGGCCTAGACAAATCGTTTCTTTTACAACTCTGTGTTCCCATAGAACTTCATAGATTCATTTTTCTGTCACCACATATTATACTGTAATATGATTTTCTTTTACTTTGATAATTCCCCTACAATTTGCTAGCCCTGCAAGGGCAGAGCCTATATTTCATTCATTTTCATCTCTAGAATATAGTTGATGTCCTGATCCAGAGTAAGTGCTCAATAAATATTTGTTGAATAAGATGAGATTCATGAAATATTGTATATATTTCAGTCAACATTAATAAATAAGTTAGGCTCCCAAGGAAAATCTGGCTGAAAAAACAGAACATCCAAATATAATAAATGATCCTATGTGTAAAACAATGACTCCCCAATTATAAATACAAGTAAAAGTTAGGATATAATTCTTTGGAGTCTAGTAAAGTCAATGAGGTATGAATGCCCAAATATACTTGGCTCATACAAACAGAAAGCAAAGAAAGTAGGTACATACTTGACCACACTGTCCCAAACCTTAAAGAGTTATCTGGGAAAAGTCAATAACCACCTACTCCATTCCTACCTCCCATCTTCCCCTCTCAGGATATAAAAACCTTTATTGATTTGTACACTCTTAGAATAGCATTTAATCTTTTGTTTAAGATAAACAATCTGTGTTCTTTTAATCTTTTCTAAAGCACCCTATTTTTCAAACCTTGTGATCACTATCAATGTAATTCGATTTAACAAGTTTTCTCATATCTATGATAGACTCTGTGCTAAGTTCTGTAGAAGACACACAATTAAGACACTTATCTAGTTTCAACAAGTTATTAGTGTGTGATGCAAAATGGATATACAAGCAAATCTTACTGCAAAACAGAAAAAGAATAATAAGTTTGCAGTGCAAATCAAGAATTTTAAGCATTCAAGAGAGAGAAAAGACGGAGTAAAGAATGGAGCAGAGGCCTGATCCCCTACAATTTTGGGATTTCATGCCAAACAGGTCTAGGTTTTAGGAGGACCCTTGTCTGTCTTGTAGACATTTTCCCTTAATGAAGCAAGGAAAACAGCTCACCACAAAGCGTATATCAGGAAACAGCAGTACCAGTACATACAAGCAATTGCCTCATTCTATGACTAGACTTTAAGTCAAATGTATTAAACTTCTATTATATGATAAGCACTCTGCTAGGCACAGGTATGTGAATATGAATAAGACACAGACCCTATCTTTAAGGTCCCAGAGCCAGACCTGAGGTAAATAAACCTATACAAATTTTAGAATTATATAACACATGTATTTATAATAAATAGTATGGCACATGGCTACATCTCTCTACCTGAGTCCTGGACAATCTAAGGTGTTCTAATTAATAGATTATGTATTTGAGGTTTTCTATTCAGTTGTTCTTATTTTCCATGTGTTTGGTCTTCACCATCTGTCTTTAAACCATTTAAAGTCAAGAAATGTATCTACTATTTTGTCATCAAATTTCTATGCCTTTGTGCTGGACCCAGTAACTACTCAACCGACCAACACTATTTAGGCTCCTAAAATAAAAATAAACTCTTAGTGGAATATTTTCAGTATTCAGTAACATAATTCTTGAATAATAGGAAAACTTATGTCTGAGACCCTTCCTTGGAGTATGTGTCAAGGTCCTCTATCATGATCTGTCTGCCTTTTTCCATTGCCAGGCAGTTTGACTTCCTGTGAAAATGCTGTCCTTTTATTAAGAAGTCTTAGAAAACAGTACCATTTAAAACATGTTTAAGTTCCAACAGATATTCATTGATTTCAAGATGCTATATTTGAAAATATACCTTTACCTAATGCCTTCTGAAAATGAGTTTACTTTTTTTTATTGTTGTACTTTAAGTGAAAGTTTACAATTCAGGTTAGTCTCTCATACAAACATTTATACACACATTGTTATGTGGCCCTAACTGCTCTCCCTATACTGTGACAGCACACTCCTCCTTTCCACCCCTGATGTCTCATGTCCATTCAATCAGCTCCTGACCCTCTCTGCCATCTCATCTTACCTCTGGACAGAAGCTGCCCGTTTAGTCTGTTGGACCTACTTGAGCTAAGAAGCACACTCTTTACGAATATCATTTTATGTCCCATAGTCCAGTCTAATCTTTGTCTCAAGAGCTGGCTTCAGAAATTGTTTTACTTCTGGGTTGACAGGGAGTCCAGGGGCCATGATTTCTGGGGTTCCTCCACTCTCAGTCAGACCATTAAGTCTGGTCTTTTACTAGAATTTGAGTTCTCCACCCCACCTTTCTCCTGCTCCATCAGGGACTCTCTGTTGTGTTCCCTGTCAGGGAGGTCATTGTGAAAATGAGTTTAGTTTTGATAAAATAAATAAAAAAAGACTTTGAGTTTCTCTGAACAGATTGTTTGGCGATTATCAAAACAACAACTCCTTTAACTTGCCTGATCTCAGATTGAAAGTTTACATCAACATCAGTAGCAAAGAAACATTGAAAACACAGATTTCACCCTAAAGAACAGTAAGTGATGGAAAACAGCCTGTGTAGCAGTATTCTCTATGTCATATTGTGTTAATTCAGGTCTGGATGCCTCCTTGATCTTTTCCTTTATTTTAAGAATATATCTACTATAGTGCCAAGTAAGGAGCCCTGGTGGTACAGTGGTTAAGCATTCGGCTGCTAACCGAAAGGACAGCAGTTTGAACCCACCAGCCACTCCAAGGAAGAAAGATGTGGCAGTCTGCTTCCATAAAGATTACAGCCTTGGAAACCCTATGGGGTCGCTATGAGTTGGAATCAACTTGATGGCAATGGTTTTTTTTTGTTTGTTTGTTTTTTTATAATTCCAAGTCTGCGAAGAAGAGGAGCGTTCCTATAAGAATGCAAGCTTGTGATGGTACCTGCTTTTAAACAGGGATGTACAAAGCCTTATAATTGTGCTGTTGAGGTATACCAGGGAACTTTGCAAGACAAATTACCTAGCAGAAGAAGCCCAGTATTTACCCAATTATTTCCCTTTTTCTTCGTTGCAGAAGCACAGCTTCCTCAAGCCAGGAGCCTTACTGGCAATATATGTTAGACTCCCTTCAACCCAAACATGTTGCTGTTGTGTGTCATTGAGTTCATTCCAACTCATAGTGACCCTATAGGACAGAGTAGAATAGCCCCATAGGGTTTCCTAGGCTGTAATCTTTATGGGAGCGTGTTGCATGTCTTTTCTCCCATGGAGCAGTTGTTAGGTTAGAATCACTGATCTTTAAGTTAGCAGTTGAGCACTTCACCATTGTGCAACCAGGGCCCCCTCAATCTAGATATATCAATAATACATTGCTAAGAATTTGCATTATGATTTGTCCAGGGAAAATCTATATACATAGTTTCTGATAAGGATTAGAGTTTCTAAGGAGATACAGAGAGAGGGATAAAGGGCATGATGCCTTGATTTACCATCTGCAACAACTCATGCCAAATGTTTTGCACAAGGCCACACAGTAAATAAAAGGCAGACCTGGGGCCTTCAACCAGATCTCTAACCTCTGGACTAGTCTGACCACACTGCAGCTGCTGTAGCAGCATTGAGGCTACCCTGCCACTCACACAAGCACATACATGCCCACACACACACATACACACATATGTACTCTCTCTCTCACACACACATACATGCACACGCTAACTTACAAAATACATGCAGTCTTTAAGCCAGACACTACAGTCTCAAAGATGATGGAATGACTGGAGCACTACTGCACAGCTTTAGAAGGTCTCAATTTAGTAAAGATCAGTAAGGAGAAACATTACAATCAAATGTGGATGCTTAAAGCAATTATTTTAAAAATAATGCCTTCTTGTTGTAAATTCAAACTCATAGTGACCACATATGACAGAGTAGAACTGCCTCACAGGGTTTTCCTAGCTATAATCTTTATTAAGAAAGTAGATCGCCAGCTCTTTCTCCCTCTGAGCCACTGGGTGGTTTTGAACTGCCAACCTTTCAGTTAGTAGTCTAGCGCTTAACTGTCTATACCACCACACACGTTGCCATTGTCTATTCCAACTCATAGCGACCCTATAGGATAGAGCAGAATTGCTCCATAGAGCTTCCAAGACTGCAATCCTAAAGGGAGCAAACTGCCATATCTTTCTCCCGCGGAGCAGCTGGTGGATTCAAACAGCCGACCTTTCGGTTAGCAGTCAAGAGCTTAACCACAGTGCCACCAGGGTTCCCCAAAAAAATGCCTTAGGAGCCAGGGAAGGGCATGAGTAGTTCTGCTATACGCACTTTCACACACCATAAAACAGTGACTGTGATTATCTGGTTCCCCTATATCATGACACCCGTGAAAAGAGGCATTACGCCTTATTCATTTTTTTAATTCAATGAACTTGTGTGTAACATCCATCTTGCTAGGTGTCTGACATGAGTTAAACTATGTCCCTATACTTGAGGAGCCCATATTCTAAAAGGGGAGACAGATATAAAAAGTTTCTCATTTCAGTATGGTGATTGAACATAGAACATTCTTAATATGATATAGGACAGTCTATCCTTAGTATTTACAGAGTATATATTACGAGCCATGCTGTATTCTAATGGGTTAACCGTCATTCATGGAATCTTCCAACAACCCTTGAGGTAGATAGAATTATTATCTACATTATGTCAACAAGAAAACTGAGGCAGAGAGAAGTTAAATTTGTTGTCCGAGGTCAAAGTACTAGTAAATAGAAGAGCTAGAATGAAAAAAACAAAAAAACTGGCCTTAAAAAGAACAATAAGTGTTAATTATTAGTAGTAAATATTTGTTAAATACATGAATAATATCTCAGGAACTCTTTTAAAACTGTATATAATATCATCTCATTAGGACTATTTGCTTTTAAGGCAGTGAATCTGGATCAGATATTCTTAAAATGTTGCATCCAGGCCAAAGAGTCTCGTTGTATTCAGGGAGCTTTAGGTGGCATGCAATACACTGGGCACTAGCACTCAATCTGAATGCCCCTGGGCTTCACCCAGTGCAGATTACATCAAGATTAAGGGCCATGTCTCTTCATCTGGAAAATATTATAGGTGCTCTAGCCGTTATTTATAGCTTCAGAAAGTTTCCAATGTGATTGTCGGTGACAAATTTGTCAATTCCCATGCTGTGATTATGCAGGCACCTAGCAGACAGGGTACGCAGTGTGTAATATTACTGCCTCTGAAATCCCTTGGGGACACATTTAGAATAGTGAATTCTGTCATCTTGCAATACTTTTCCCACATCAGCTGTCCTTCCTGTGCATGAATTCCAGGTAACACTGGACATTTTATTCAGAACAAATGCCTATGGACCATAGTCCCATTAATCTTGAAGATGGAGAAGGAAGGCCTCAAATACAAATACCTTTGAGTTGAAATTTTTTCCTTAAAGAGATTAATTGCTCAGGACAGTTTGAACTCAGTTTATTTAACCTTAGAAAGATGAATTACAATGTTCAGGTTACCTGTTTCTAACACATACACACACACAAAAATTATTTCCCTTTTCCCTAAACTACGGCTTCTTTTTCTTGTCTCCTATCACCTCTCTTTTCAATGGATATGTTCAAGTTGTCAGAGATAAAACAGGAGAAATATTTCCTATAAATGGACCCAACATTATCATTGGAAATAGCTCCAACATCTACAGAAAGAGATTCACAGCCATGTACTTCTTTCTGGGTGTCAAGATGGAGGTCATGGAATGAAGTGTCTCTTACAAACATTTGTTATCAGCATTTCATGTGATCTTTGCTGAAACCAAGTGTGCAGCTGTAGTCAGTACGTTCCATCATTCTATTTACAATAATTTAAACTATAGATCTCAATTTGGAGATTATTTACTTGCTGATCCAAATTAAAACAAAAATCAAATCCATCTGAACCAACTATTTAAAATTTTCTCATTGCAGTAAAGGGAATCTACCTATCAGCCATCCGATTCTAGGCCTCATTATAGAGTCAGTCAGTGATAGAACTCAGATGTCTTGACTCCTGGTCCACTTATCTTTCCAAAACCATATTGCCT
>NW_004444077.1:840330-861028 GCF_000243295.1 Trichechus manatus latirostris
AAAAAAAAAAAACTCCATTGCCATTGAGTCAATTCCGACTTCTAGTGACCCTATAGGACAGAGTAGCACTGCCCCATAGGATTTCCAAGGAGCAGCTGGTAGATTCAAACTGCCGACCTTTTAGTTAGCAGCCAAGCTCTTAACCACCAGGACTCCATAACTTACAGCGCTTTAAAATAAGGTCATGGTAATGCAGAGAGAAAAATTCAAAAGAAAATATGAGATAATGATATATATCAATGCTACCTGGTAACCTGCCAATTAATTAGTAGATTTACTACTAATGATAGGGAAAGATATGGAAACATTTCAAGAAACTCATAGTTACAGATTTAAATCAACAATGTGGATTCTAAAAGACCAACAATCATGTTGTTAAGAAAAAAACAAGAGGAAATTGTATAGACTTAAAACCATCCAGTCAAGAATCAGCGTAAGCATCTCAAACATCACTTGTGCCTGCTTTTTAGGGTAATATTACTATTCAGTCAGCTTTGCAGGTAATTAGACTTACTTGACCTGGTTGTATCTCTCACTGCTTACCTTTTTAGAAGTAAAGAGGAGATAATTAGAAACACTTTGAAGACATGGCAGGATATATAGGCGAAAATAGAGCCAGAAGCCCATAACTCTAACAGCTCTTCTCAGCCATTACATTGGTGAAACCAAGTGCAAATCATACCCCAGACAACCAACCTGTAACTCTCCCAGCAGTACTGTTTTGTTTTCAGGAAGATCATACAGCAGAAAGAGAATCTTTATTGAAATTATTCAAATAAATAAAAGACTTTGCCTTAGAAGAGCTGATAAATTTGGTCATTAACGCAAAATACTAAAATAAAAAAGTCAAAACATTTATTCCTTTTGATTTAGCTTAAGGAATTTACTGTGAAAGAGGAAAAAAAATTATGGATGAAAGTGCTTACTGCACTATCATATTATTTTACTTTTTAAATTAAGTTAAAATCATATACAGCAGAGGATACATAGGTTAAGTTCACTGTTCAATGAATTCTTACTTATGTATATTCTTGTGTTATCACCACCCAGATCAAGATATATAGAACGATTCTAGCACTCAGCAAGCTACCCTCTGTTCCTTCAAAGTCAATAGCAATAACACCCCACCTCCCAGGTAACCATTGTTCTCACTTTTATTTACATAGATAAGTTTTGTCCTTGAATTTCATACAAGTTGAATGATACATAATCTTTTGTGCCTGATCCTTTAACTCTATATTATATCTGTAAGATTCATCCATGCGGTTATGTGTAATAGAAGTTTTGTTTGGTTATGTGACATTCCATTGTATTAATATACCATAATTTATCCATTCTCTCATGGACATTTGGGTTTTTTTCCATTTTAAGATAGGAAAAAACTGCTATAAACAATCTTGTACATGTTTTTTGGTGTAGAGATGTACTTGTTTCTGTTTAGTATATATCTAGGAATGAAATTACCAGTTACAGAATTATTCTTAATAGGAAAAAAATTACATAGTAACTTACCTGTTAGAAAATGGAAAAAATGTTCTGTAAATTATGCTTGCTTTCCAAAATTTTAAAAAGTATGTCATTCAAATATATAGTAACAGATTCTATGAAGCAACATGCTCATGCCTCTGATGCAACTTTAAATAAAAGTCATCAGAAAGCAAAATTATACTATAACACTAAAACAATCCATTGTCATCCAGTTGATTCCGACTCATAGCGATCCTATAGAACAGAAGAGAGCTGCCCCATAGGGCTTCCAAGGAGCAGCTGGTGGATTCCAGCTGCTGACCGTTTGGTTAATAACCGAGTTCTTAACCACTGCGCCACCAGGGCTCCTACTACAACACTACATACAAAAAAATATGTCTATAATGGGCACTTAAGATCATGAAACAGCTAAGCAATAAAAATGTTACAAGACCACAGAAGGATAGTTTTTAATCATAATCAATGAGAACAGAAAAAAATGTCTGTTGTTACAACATAAGGAGTAAACAGAAAAGAGTTTTTAAGCAATGAGAAAAGGATAGACCAGAAGAGAGTCAGAAGCAAATTATGTAAAATAGCAAGAGGTAGAGTTATATAGTTTGTGACTGTCTACTTAAAAGACTAAACTTTGAAAAATAGATTCATAAATATCTTTGTTGTTGTTGCTGTTAGGTGCAGTTAGCACTATCTGACTTCTTGCAACCCTATGTACAACAGAACAAAACTCTGCCTGGTTCTGCGCCATCCTCATGACAGTTGTTATGCTTGAGCCCATTGTTGCAGCCACTGTGTCAGTCCATCTCATTGAGGATCTTCCTCTTTTTCTCTGATCCTGTACTTTACCGAGTCCTTCTCCAAGAACTGGTCCCTCCTGACAACATGTCCAAAGTATGTGACAGGAAGTGTAGCAAGCCTTACTTCCAAAGAGTATTCTGGCTGTATTTCTTCTAAGATAGACTTGTTCGTTCTTCTGGCAGTCCATGAAATATTCAGTATTCTCCACTGACACCATAATTCAAAGGCATCCATTCTTCTTTGGTCTTTTTTACTCATTGTCTAGCTTTTGCATGCATATGACGCAATTGAAAATATCATGGCTTGGGTCAGGCACACCTTAGTCCTTAAAGCGACATCTTTGCTTTTTGACATGTTAAAGAGGTCCATTAAAGAGGTGCATTGGTCAGACTTGACTGATGCAATACATCGTTTGATTTTCTGACTGCTGCTTCCATGGGTGTTGATTTCGGATCCAAGTAAAATGAAATCCTTGACATTAATTGTTTCTCCATTTATCATGATGTTGCTTATTGGTCCAGTTGTGAGGATTTTTGTTTTCTAAATACTAAAGTTTGTACTGCCTTGTTTGTTCTTCTGGAGGTCCATAGTATATTCAATATTTTCCACCAACACCATAATTCAAAGGCATCAATTCTTCTTCAGTCTTCTTTATTCATTGTCCAGCTTTCACATGCATATGAGGCCATTGAAAATATCATGGCTTGGGTCAGGGGAACCTTAGCCTTCAGAATGACATCTTTGCTTTTTAACACTTTAAAGAGAGTTAAGTATGGTGAAAGGATACAAACCTGATGCACACCGTTCTTGATTTTAAACCACGTGGTATCACCTTGCTCGGTTCGAATGACTGCCTCTTGGTCTCTGTACGGGTTCTGCATGAGCACCGTTAAGTCTTTGAACTTCATCAGTAAGTTCTTAAAGTCCTCTTCTCTTTCAGCAAGCAGGGTTGTGTCATCTGCATGTCGCAGGTTGTTAAGAGTCTTCCGCCAATCTTGATGCCACGTTCTTCTTCATATAGTACAGCTTCTCAGAATATTTGCTCAGCACACAGATTGAATAAGTATGGTGAAAGGATACAACCCTGATGCACATCTTTCTTGATTTTAAACCATGCAGTATCACCTTGCTCTGTTCGAACGACAGCCTCTTGGTCTATGTACAGGCTGTGCATGAGCACAATTAAGTGTTCTGGAATTCCCATTCTTTGCAATGTTATCCATAATTTGTTATGATCCACACAGTCGAATGCCTTTGCATAGTCAATAAAACACAGGTAAACATCTTTCTGGTATTCTCTGCTTTTAGCCAAGATCCATCTAAAATCAGCAATAATATCCCTCATTCCACATCCTCTTCTGAATCTGGTTTGAATTTCTGTCAGTTCCCTGTTGATGTACTGCTGCAATCACTTTTGAATGATCTTCAGCAAAATTTTACCTGCGTGTGATATTAATAATATTGTTTGAAAATTTCCACATTCTGTCGGATCACCTTACTTTGGAATGGGCACAAATATGAATCTCTTCCAGTCAGTTGGCCAGGTAGCTATCTTCCAAATTTCTTGGCATAGACAAGTGGGCACCTCCAGTGCTGCATCCCTTTGTTGAAATATCTCAGTAGATATTCCATCAATTCCTGGAGCCTTGTTTTTTTTGCCAATGCCTCCAGTGCATTAGTTGGATTTCTTCCTTCAGTAGCATTGGTTCTTGATCATGTGCTACCTCCTGAAATGGTTGAACGTCAACCAATTCTTTTTGATAACAGTGACTGTGTATTCGTTCCATCTGCTTTTGATGCTTCCTGTGTCATTCAATATTTTGCCCATAGAATCCTTCAGTATTGCAACTCTAGGCTGGAATTTTTTTTCTTCAGTTCTTTCAAATTGAGAAATTCCAAGTGCTTTCTTCTCTTTTGGTTTTCTAACTCCAGGTATTTGCACGTTTCATTATAATATTTTATTCCGTCTTCTTGAGCTGCCCTTTGAAATCTTTTGTTCAGCTCTTTTACTTCATCAATTCTTCCATTACCTTTAGCTACTCTACATTTAAAAGCAAGTTTCAGAGTCTCTTCTGACATCCATTTTGGCCTTTTCTTTCCTTCCTGTCTTTTTAATGACCTTTTTCTTTCTTCATGTATGATGTCCTTGATGTCCTCCCACAACTTGTCTCGTCTTTGGTCATTAGTGTTCAATGTGTCAAATATATTCTTGAGATGGTCTCCAAATTCAGGTGGTGTCTTAGTTATTTAGTGCTAATATAACAGAAATACCACAAAGTGGTATTGGCTTTAACAAAGAGAAATTTATTCGCTCATAGTCTAGAAGCTAGAAGTCTGAATTCAGGGCACCAGCTCCAGGGGAAGCCTTTCTTTCTCTGTAGGCACTGGGGAAGGTCCTTGTCATCCATCTTCCCCTGATCAAGGAGCTTCTCAGGGCAGGGACCCTGGGTCCAAATGACACACTCTGCTCCCGGTGCTGCTTTCTTGGAGGTATGAGGTCTCCATGTCTCCCTGCTAATTTCTGTCTTTTATACCTCAAAAGAGATTGGCTTAAGACACAACCTAATCTTACAGACTGAGTCCTGCCTTATTAACAAACTGCCTCTAATCCTGCCTCATTAACATCAAAGAGATAGGATTTACAACACAAAGGAAAATCACATCAAGTGACAAAATGGTGGACAATCACAAATACTGACAATCATGGACTAGTCAAGTTGACACACATATTTTTGGGGAACACAGTTCAATCCATAACAAGTGGAATATACTCAAGGTTGTATTTTGGCTCTTGTGAACTTGTTTCAATTTTCTTCAGCTTCAACTTGAACTTGCATATGAGCAATTGATGGTCTGTTCCAAAGTCGGTCCCTGGCCTTGTTCTGACAGATGATATTGAGCTTTTCCACCATCTCTTTCCACAGATGTAGTCAATTTGATTCTTGTGTTTTCCATCCGGTAAGGTCCACGTGTATAGTCGCTGTTTATGTTGTTGAAAAAAGGCATTTGAAATGAATACTTCATTGGTCTTGCAAAATTCTATCATGTGATTTCCAGCATTGTTTCTATCACCAAGGCCATATTTTCCAACTACCGATCCTTCTTCTTGGTTTCCAACTTTCCCATTCCAATCACCAAATCACCAGTAATTATCAATTCATCTCGATTGCATGTTTGATTAATTTCAGACTGATTCCAACTCATAGCAACCTATACGACAGAGTAGAACTGCCACATAGGGTTTCCAAGGACAGCCTGGTGGATTCAAACTGCCGACCTTTTGGTTAGCAGCCTTAGCTCTTAACCACTACCCCACCAGGGTTTCCTCAGTTGGTAAAAATCTTCAGTTTCCTCATTTTTAGCATTAATTGTTGGTGCATAAATTTGAATAATAGTCCTATTAACTGGTCTTCCTTATAGGCGTATGGATAGCATCCTATCACCGGCAGCGTTGTACTTCAGGATTGATCTTGAAATGTTCTTTTTGATGACGAATGTGATGCCATTCCTCTTCAATTTGTCATTCCCCAGCATAGTAGACAGTATGATTATCTGATTCAAAGTGGCCAACACTAGTGTATTTTAGCTCACTAATGCCTAGGATTATAGGGTCACTATGAGTCAGAAATGACTCAACGGCAATGGGTTTTTACTGCCTAGGATATCGATCTTTATGTGTCCCATTTCACTTTGATGACTTCCAATTTTCCTAGATTCACACTTCATACATTCCACGTTGCAATTACTAATGGATGTTTGCTGCTGTTTCTTCTCATTTTAATTTGTGCCACATCAGCAAATGAAGGTCCCAAAAGCTTGACTCCATCCACGTCTTTAAGGTAGACTCTACTTTGAGTAAGCAGCTCTTCCCCAGACATACTTTGAGTGCCTTCTGACCTGAGGGGCTCATCATCCAGCACTATATCAGACAACGTTCGGCAGCTATGCATAAGGTTTTCACTGGCCAGTTTTTTCAGAAGTAGACTGCCAGATCCTTTCCCCTAGTCTATCTTAGTCTGGAAGCTCCACTGAAACCTGTCCACAAGATGACGCTGCTGGTATTTGAAATACCAGTGGCAAAGCTTCCAGTATCACAGAAACACAACGACAAACAGATAAAGGCATGTCGGTGATAAATATCCATGGTTAATAAAATATCTAATATGAGAAGAAATGTTAAATGTAAGTTGGCTTGAAACAGTATAAATTGAATTCAAAAGATTATTAGAAGTAGATCAACTCAGAACAACTAGTGAATACCAAATAAATAAATTTCTAGTTGTCTGTATGTTTATATTTATGTATCTGCATAGTAAACTATGCATCACTCATGTTGTCCCTATGTGAGAGGTTTCTGGCACTATATAATGGTATCTGGAAGCTGATGTCTGTAAAACCTGCACTATGATATCTGGGATATGGTTATGCTCACAAACCCGATTTAAAAAAAAAAAAAAAACCCATTGCTGTCGAGTTGATTCCAACTCATGATGGGATCCAAAATTTGCTTGTGTATTCATCTCAGTCACTGGGAATTATGGTACATGGGAAAAAAAGTCATTTATGTTGGGAAGGAATGGAGAATGATACTTTCAGTTGCAACTAATATTTGGCATGAAAAACCTATTCAACTATATGGGGTTACATAGGGTTTGTAAAATCATTGAAAGAATTAAATGAAAATCAGACTTATGTATATGACTATTCCCAGCATGAGAAAATATTTGGGGAAACTAAGTTGACGCTCCCTATTTAGGTAATACCTATGAAAACCGATTGGACAAAAAAGGAAGTGAATTCACCCTTAGAAAAATTTAAACTAGTTAAAACCTGTTAACCGTTGATTCCATTCTGACTCATGGTGATCCCATGTGTGTCAGAGTAGAACTGTGCTCCATAGGGTTTTCAATGGCTGATTTTTCAGTAGATCACAAGAACTTTCTTTAAAATATCTCCATTAGTATATACAAAAAAGTTTCAAATAATTGGGAATGATGGAACAAAAAGAGTAATTGAGCTGGTGAAAGAATACAAGAAGATCACTGAAGGTATATGTCTACGATTAACATACTTTATAGATGCAGTTTATGCACCCACCCCTGCCACCTGGATGGTTTATATCCTGGTGGTTGTTGGGGTGTTTCTGCATCACATATTGCAGAACATGTAGGACATACAATGAAAAGATACCTGAGTAACATGTGGCAAGGAGATGTTGACTGAGGTCAGAGGGTAGACTAGGTAGGAATGGGTTAAAGCAACTGGCCTGGGACCCATTTCTCTACCAGTGCTGGAGGGAAAGAAATCAAGGGTGCCAGTTGAATCTCTTTGTCAATACCTGGAATATTGACCTGTAATATTTGCCAATATTTATTGGCAGGTGGGTGCTTATCTGGAGCCCTGGTGGCACAGTGGTTAAATGTTCAGCTGCTAACCAAAAGGTAAGCAGTTTGAATCCACCAGCCACTCCTTGGAAACCCTATGGGGTAGTTCTGCTGTTTCCTATAGGGTCGCTATGAGTCGGAACCCACTCAATGGCAGTGGGTTTTTTTTTTTTTTTTTTTTTTTTTTTGATTGCTTATCTCTGGGGAGTGCTCTTAGAAGGATGAGCCTGGTTTAGGATTTCTTATGATACGTAAATCTAGAATATGAAACTATGAGGCACACCCTCAGGGAAATGTTATGTAAACCCTGTAAAAATCTGAATCTAAAATAAAGATGATTCATAATCTAAGTGTTCCCACAGCGTCAGTGACATGACATGCACATCTCACTGGGAGATCTCTTACTCTGGGCCAAAAAGTGTGTGTGATGCAGGAAAGAACTGTAAAGCCACATGGGATATACAAGGCCGCTCCCTACTTTGCCTGTACCAGTTGATTGCGTGTATTCTTGATACTGGGTAAGAGCTCAGATTCATGTATGATTTGACAATCAGATCCTTTGTGTTAGCACAAAGTGTGTGAACCATTAATTTAACCATTAACTTTCATAAAATACCAGGTGAAAAGAACCATACCATGGAATGTTAAGAAAACGTAATCCCTGACTCACAGTTGTAGCCAAGCTCTTGATATCATACTTTCTTTATGATAATGTCTGTCTGCTTGCCTGCCTGCCTGCCTGCCTGCCTGCCTGCCTGCCTAGAGACAGTAAAATTATAGACAATTTTGGCCCAAGTCCACAAACAGAAACTTAAAATAGTAATTAAGAGGTCAGACAATAAATGTAAATATTGATTGTAAGCAGTATGAGGTTTTTCCTAGTTATCTTTGTATTTCAAGATGATTAACCAAGAGATTGTTTAATAAAAATGGAAACTGTAAAGCCAAGGTTGGGCACATGTGTGTAAGAGTAAAGTAGCCAATACATGTTTTTTCCCCTCTGAGGAGAAAGTTTTTACTGACTTGCAAACCATTCAATAAATCAATCAACATGTATTCAGCAGCATCCTCTATGTACCAGGCATCATGCTCAATTCTGGGGCTGCAAAGATGAATGGTACAAGTTGTTTCCATCAAAAGTATATTATTACAATAGAAGAAGGTAAATAAATCATATGATCATACAAGGGGCAAAAATACCCAGAGATAACACGTATTCAAAAACTTGGGTTTGGGGAATGGGAAGGTGTGATGGTTCATTTTATGTACCAACTTAGCTAGGCTATGGTGCCTTGTTGTTTCGTCAAACACTAGTCTAGATGCTGTTATGAAGTAATTACAAGTGATTAGATCAGTTGGCCTTAAGTAAAGTGGATTATCCTCCATACTGTGGGTGGGCCTCAACCAATCAGTTGAAGGCCTTAAGAACAAAAAGGGAGTTTTTCCTAGGGTGTATATTCTTCCTACAGACTACAAATGGACATTTTTCCAGAACTCCCTCACTCTTCACTCTTCTCATTGTCTGACCTACAAATTTTGCGATATAAGACTCCAGGAACCTCCAGACTGACCTACAGATTTTGAATTTGCCAACCCCCACAATCACACAAGCCAATCCCTTAAAATAAATTTATCTGTATCTCTGTCTCTCTCTCTGTTTCTGCTACTCTCTGTGTGTGTGTGTGTGTGTATACATCTGTGTACATACATCTATATCTATATCTTACTGGTTTGTTTCTGTAGGGAAACTTGCTTAAGACAGAAGACATTAGTGGTGAAGTAAGCTTCTACTTTTTCCATGACTAACAATCAGAAATATGTTACGTTATCATTTATGTCCCAAAAGCAATGTTCTTTTTATTGTTGTTGCTAAAAAATAATCTAAGTCAAAAAGCTATATATAGAAGCAATAAAACATAATGAAGTTACTTTCTGGGGCCCACTGCATAGAAGTTCTTCAGCATGACTTGCATAAAGAAAAAAATGAATTGAAAGAAAGTATCAGCTTGTTATCAAATATAAAAAAATCATATTAGTGCTTAGCTGAAATGTTTTGTAGAATCAAAAGATAAAAATGGTGACAGAATGCAGCACTCTGTTTTGCCTCATCTGCCTTAATGAATGTACCACATGGAGCTTTTTCAATCAGAATTGTTAGCAGGGGAGAAACTCTAGCCTTGGCACAAGAGGGAGTCTGATGTTTTTAGAAACACATACTTTTTTTTTTATGAATAAGGAAGTTAAAATGCAATCTGGTAAAATGTATGTAAGCATAGTTGACTAGCAATGAAAATTCCAACTGTTCTCTGCCCCATCTCTTTATCTCATGACGTGATCATCTTTCTCTTCTTCTAAGGCTTCCTAATTCTTTTAATATCTGTGTATAAAAGGATGACAAGCAGGTGCGACTATGCTTTATACTGTAACTTCCATATATATAAAATGACAATTTGCTGGATCCTCTCTGATCTTTCTATAGTATATAAACAAAATCTGTGTTTCCTGGGTCTCTGTATTCCATTACAAATAGTTTCAGAAGGAAATCGTGACTGTGTCTCCACTACAACAATGACTAGTTGATTTATCCAACAATGAAAAATTTACGGAGTCAGTCAGTAAAAAAAATAATAATAAAAAAAAATCTTGATAGCTAACTGAAGTTTCTTATTTGAAAGACTGGTTGATTATTTCATTTGATAAGTGCACAGATACCAGGAATTCAAAAGCATTATTATGGATTCTATTGTGTCCCCCCAAATATGTGTTGGGGTCCTGATCCTTATACCTGTGGATATAATCCTATTTGGAAATAGGGTTTTTTGTTATGTTAATGAGTCCATATCAGTGTACGATGTGTCCTAAACCTAATCACTTCTGAGTGATATAAAGATCAGCATGGGACACAGAGACAAGTGAACATAAACTGGGGAAGACAGAAGCACATGTGAAGATCACCAAGAAACTCAGGAACACTGGGGCTATCGAAGATGAGACTAGAATCATCCTCCAGAGAAGACAGAGACAGACTTTCCCTAGAGCCAGTGCCCTGAATTCAGACTTCTAGCCTCCTAAACTGTGAGAAAATAAATTTCTGTTCTTCAAAGCACCCGCCATGGTATTTCTATTATAGCAGCACTAGGAAACTAAGACAAGCATATTTTTGGCTACTAGATTAGCCAATGACTTAGCTTCTTTCTTTTCAGTGATAGTTGTTAACTCTTCAAAATACTAGAGGACTAAAAAGGAAGCAAATCTATTGAGTATCTATATGTAACAGGTATTTTACTACACAAAATACGTATATTATCTCATGTAATCCTTAAAATAAATCTATGAAGTAGTATTATTTCTTATTCCACAGATGAAGGGGCTGAAGATTAGAGAAGTTAACTTTTTCATTGTATAGCTACTGAAAGTAGAAGAGCTGAAATTTAAACTCAATCCCAAATCACCCCTGAGACCAGCAATAGCCATCTCCCAGAAGATTCCTATTAGTTACACAGGGAACCAACTGAGGCATATGGATGAATCCACACAAATAAGTTTCTGCTGCTGAGAAAAGAAAAATAAACAAACACACACAAAAACAAATATGCAATACTAAGGCTACCAGGGTAGTATCCTTTCTATATACTCATATCTGTTGCTGTCGAGTCGATTCTGACTCATGGTGAGCCAATAGCGCAGAGCTGCTGGTGGATTAGAACTGCCAACCTTTGGGTTAGCAGTTGAGCTCTTAACCACTGTGCCACCAGTGCTCCAAATAATCATATGTACATCTTAATTTTATGCTTATTATATAAATACTTTAAATACTTTAAATTCCACCCTACATAAAAAATAATTGCAAAAAAGACATGATTTTTGACGACGATAAGACATTTCTCAAAAGATAAATGAAAGTAATAGCACTTCATGACAAGTGATTATAAATAATCTCAGGTATTTAAATAAAATTACGATTCAAATATTTGGAAGCATAGTTCTTCTATGTAACTTTTTCCACAGCATGTCATGGTCATGAATCTTGAAGGCAAGTGATACTTGATACCCAATTATCAAAACTCTCACAAATCCACGAACCAGATAGGGCATGAGTGAAATAAAAGTAAAGAGTAATTATCTCAGAAACAATAATCAGAATGTGATTTTTTAAATTAACTATAGAAAGATATAAACGATCAGTCTCTTTTCTAGTTACCCAAATCACCTCAAGATAAATGATGCTATATAATTAAGTAGAGGAAAGTTTACTTTGCTCAGATCCATGAGGAGCAGTAAATCTTTAACACTTACTGAATTAGTGTTAATTAGGTATCCATGAAAAGCATTGATGTTATTAAAAATGGTTGTAGGGCTTAAAGTGGGGGGGAATATGATTGAGGTGAATTTAAAAAGCCTTATTCAAGTGTCAATGACAAAGAAAAAATGAAAAAAATGGCACTTATTTCTACACCCTTACCAAAAAAAAAAAAAAAAAAGGTACAACAGGCAGTAAAGATTCATCAACATCCAGCTGAACTGACAAGTGGAAACTGAAAACTGGAGCGTGTGCTAGTGCTATGATGGCCCAAAAGAGGTTCAGAATATAGTCCTTACTCACTGAGAAGCACAATCTAATTACCGGGATACCCAGGAAGACAATAAAGGCAATTCTAAATTTTCTAGCATTTAGATCATGTAGGGAATCATGAGTCACATGTCCCCTTCGAATCGCTCTTTCCTCTTTAATTAAGAACCAAAATAAAATATGACTTTGCAAGGTTGTTGCGATGATCATACGAAATAATGAACGTGAGAACACTTGGAAAACTCTTGCGCTATAAAACACAGTATATTTTTATTACTTTGTAGAGTGAAAATTATTCAGAGTTAATAAGAAGTGAATAGTAGTGTGAAAATGAGAGAGGCCAGAAACGATGAATAATCCATTTAGGAAAATCCACATTTTAAGGGAGTTCCAACCTATCTCACTGATCAGATTAACTCAGTGATGTGGTCAGTTGCAGAATGAGGCAAGACATAAAATATGTGATTCCCTTTCCTGGTGTTTCTCACTCATCGATTGATGGCCTGAGCCACTCTGGAAAAAGAAGACAGAAGCAGATCAGGAAGTTGTTTTGATGCTGTCATGTCTGATTTTGAATCTATAGACTATGATTCATCCTAGGACATGAAGGCCAAGGTTTCTTACTTCTCCAAACTCAAAAAATGGCCTGCTGTGGAGAAGAGAATTATACTGACAGTTGTTTTTACCTTGTGGAACTCAGTTCCAAATCATCATCTTAATAGGTGAATGTGCAGTAAGGGTCAGCAGGAATCCAATCCCCAAAAGGTGGACATTGATCCAGTCCTCACATTCCCACTTCTCCATCTTCTTTCCTAGCTGCTCCTGCGGCAGTCTCTCTCTCTAACCATAGCCACTCAAAGCTAGGTCAGAGCTCACAAGTTAAAAGGACACTGTCCTTCAGACTCCCAAATAGCCAGATACCCCAACCTTCTTACCTGCTGGCCACCAGTTCAGGGCTGGTTTCTCACTACTTCAGAATGCCAGCTGCAAGCTCAGGAGTCCACATGGCACTCTTACCTTCTGTTCTGCTGATTCCCATTGCCCTCTTGGGCTCAATAATTCACTGGAATGACTCACAGAACTCATAGAATACCATACTTACGACTACAGGTTTATTATAACCAAAAAGGATATAAACAAAGAGACACATAGAGCAAGGTCTGGGAGGGTTTCCAGTGTGGAACTTCCATGTTCCAAGGGTCGTGCTACCCTCCTGAGAGCAGATGTTCTCACCAACCAGGAAGCCCTCTGAGCCTCCCTGTCCAGGGGTTTTATAGGCCAGTCCTGTGTTATAGGCTAAATCATGCCTCCTGAGGCTAATTAATATCAGCCTCTCAGGTAAGTCTTTTCTGGTCTCACCAGCTCCCACTCACCAGCACAAATGCTCAGGTGTGGCCTGAAAGAACCAGACCAAAGAACCTCAATTACTCCAAGGGTTATTTCTCCAGAGACAAGGACAAAGGCCACCTTACTTAAGATGAAACTAGCTCCTTTATTCCACAATGAGTCCCTCATAGCTGAACAATTACAAGAACAAGCACGCTGATTGCAATTTTCAAGAGTGCCATTTTGCCCTTAACTATAGATAGCATGCTTTGAGGAGCACATAAAGTCCTATTCCTCTCAAATCAACCCTTGATTTAAGTCACATACTGATTAGCATCTTTGCTTTGTCTCACTATCACACCCAGATGAATGATTACATGTGACCCTCACTTCACAAAGGACAAGCATCAAGGAAATCTAGCCAGGCAGGGGTGGAAATTAGAAAGGGACAAACTAATATACACTTTATGTCTCTGTATGGGCCAGGCACTGTGGTAGTTATTTGACAAACCTTTTTCTTTTAATCTTCCTAACAGTTCTGTGAGAATAGAATATTATCTCAAAGATAATTGAGAATATTATCTCAAAGCTTTCAGATAAAGAAAATTAAATGCAGAAAGGTTAACTTGGTTAGGCAAGGACTTAGGAGTCAGGAATCAAATCCATATCCCACGTTTCTATCACTATAACCATAATTCTCAGACTTTGTGAGGTGCTTGTTTTCATTTTTTATTTTTGTTTGGTTGAGTTGTGATTATTTTACCAGCTGGGACACTCTTTCATTAAACAAAATCTCACCAAGAAACTCAACTAGTAAAACAGATATAAGTGGAGTTAATCGGGTTGGGAGAGAGGTCGTGAAAAGAGGGAGGTCTTCACTGATAAACTCAACACACCTGCAGTGGCCTTTAGGACATTTTTTACCAAAACTTTGTTTATGTTCAGAACTGAGTTTGAAAATGATTCCCCTCATGAAGCTAATATGTGCCAATTCTCCAGAAATTGTTTTTGGTGAGTGTGAATGGAGGTGAAGGAGGTGGCATGAAATGAGGCTATACAAAGGAAAATGGAAGCTACAGAAAGGAGACAAGAATAAAGCTACAAATATAATTTACCTATGTCACAGTTTAGCCTATGATTAGCCCTGGCATTAATATATTCAATGTTATTTATGTTAATGATATGAAATGCAAAGTATTTTGACCAGAATTCTCTCAGATTATGAATCATACATTCTCCTAGTCACACCTTATGTTAAAGAAATCTCTGATTTATAATTGCTTCATTTTTCCTTAAAGAGGAAAGATGAATAATGCATTTTCAAGACACCATTAATGAGTAAAACAGCGTTTTAATTAATGTGTCTTTAATTAAGCAAAATAAATTTTCTTCACAAGTTCCTCAGTGATTTTTTTCCATCCCCTCTAGGCTAAAGAACAGCATTAAATGTTTCAGCCCATTAGGTTTTAAAGTTTTGAGCAACTAAAAAGTTGGATTCCTGGATTCATATTACAACTCATTCACAATGGAAAATTAATAGCTCATAAATAAAACTTCTGTTAAGAACAAATCACATCAAACATTTTCCTGAGATAAGCATTTGGCTTTATAAATTATTGTTGACTTTTATTTATATGTAAAATAAAACCTGAGTAAAGATGACATAGGATTTTATAAAAGTGGTTGAGAAAAATTTCTTAAAGAAAAAATAATTTGTTTATCCACTTAGATGAACAAATTATGGTACCTACACACAGTGGAATACTATGCAATGATAAAGAACAATGATGAATCCAGGAAACATCTCACAACATGGATGAATCTGGAATGCATTATGCTGAGTTAAATTTGTCAGTCACAAAAGGACAAATATTATATGAGACCACTATTTTAAGAACACAAGAAAAAGTTGAAATACAGAAGAAAACACTCTTTGATGGTTATGAGGGTGGGGAGAGAGGGAAAGGGGAATTCACTAACTAGATAGTAGACAAGAATCATCCTAGGTGAAGGGAAGGACAACACACAATACAGGGGAAGTCCGCACAACTGGACTAAACCAAAAGCTAGGAAGTTTCCTGAACACAACCAAACACTTCGAAGGACAGAGTAGCAGGGGCTGGGGTCTGGGGGCCCTGGTTTCAGGGGACATCTAGGTCAACTGGCATAGCAAAGTTTATTAAGAAAATGTTCTGCATCCCACTTTGGTGAGTGGCGTCTGAGGTCTTAAAAGCTTGTGAGCAGCTATCTAAGATGTATCAATTTGTCCCAACCCAGCTAGAGCAAAGGAGAATGAAGAACACCAAAGACACAAGAAAAATATTAGCCCAAGAGACAAAAGGGCCACGTAAACCAGAGACTCCATCAGCCTGAGACCAGAAAAACTATATGGTGCCCGGCTACCACCAATGACCGCCCTGACAGGGAACACAATGGAGAGTCCCTGGCAGAGCAGGAGAAAAGTTTGCAGCAGAAATCAAATTCACGTAAAAAGATCAGATTTAATGGTTGGTTTGACTGAGACTGGAGGAACCCTCGAAGCCATTGTCTGCGGACACTCTGTTATTCCAGAACTAAAACTACTCCCGAAGACCACTCTTCAGACAAAGATTAGACTGGACTATAAAACGTAAAATAATACACATGAAGAGTGTGCCTCTTAGTTCAAGCAGATACGCGAGACCAAACGCGCAGCTCCTGTCCGGAGGCAGGATGAGAAGGCAGGAAGGGACAAAAACTGATCGGATGGACACAAGAAACCCCGGGGTGGAAAGGGGGGGTGTGGTGTCACATTATAGGGACTGCAACTAGTGTCACATAACAATATATGTATAAATTTTTGTATGAGAAATTAAATTGAGCTGTAAACTTTCACCTAAAGCACAATAAAAAAAAAGAAAAAGAAAAAAATAAACACAGAATTAGCAAATAATAGCTTCAAAAAAGATACCTTCTCTGAAATTAGACTGTCAGGTTTCTCTTTCTGTAGCGGAGGTTAGACATGAATCATATAGACAATTGTAATGATATAGGAAAGCAGAATTACCTTTGCTATCCCTGGAACAAGGTAAGAGATGGCTTTGGTCTTCTTTGTGTTCGTGTTTCAGACTCTGCAAAGCAGTGTTCAGTCCTCAAACAGCAAGAAAATACAATGAAAATGTTATTCTCTGAGCTGCTAAAACAATGCATTATGAATAGGATTCTTTGTTTTTTGGTTTTTGTTTTGTTTTGTTTTTTTACCTCAGACAATGATTCTTAAACTTCATTATACATAAATATCAGCAAAACCAAACAAACAAACCCATTGCCATCAAGTCAATTCCGACTCCGAGCAACCCTATAGGACAGGGTACAACTGCCCCATAGGGTTTCCAAGGAACAGCTGGTGGATTCAAACTGCTGACCTTTTGGTTAGCAGCTATAGCCCTTAACCACTGCACCACCAGGGCTCTGCAAGTATCAGCAGAGGGTGCTAATTTAAAGTTCAGAACTCCAAGCCCCAGGTCCAAAGGTTCTAATTTAATGAGCCTGGGATACGCCTTTAGAAACTCAATTTTTCCCATGTGATTCTGAGGCAAGTAGTGTGATGGATGCAAAGAAACAAATACTTAGATTTTTTTTTTTTTCCTGAATATACACTTTGTAAAATATTGGAAAATACAAAAGAAAAAAAAAATGCTTAAAAGAAAACAATCACCCATAGTAGCTACTGTTAAATCAGCATGAATATATATATAAAACTATTCATAGTTTTCCTCACGCTGTATATATCTTCTGTAATGTTACATGTCTAATTTAACATTATATCACAAGAACTTTCCTCAAGTCTTAAAAACTGCCCGCACATAAAATTCTGTGCTGAATATATTTTTTTCCTCAAGATTTTAAGGGCATCATTCCACTGTCTTCTAATACACAGTGTTGCTAATGAAAAATCTGATGACAGATTTCTGGTGCCTTTCTAGGTGACTCTTTTTTTTGTTTGTTTTTGAAATCTCTGAAAACTTAAGAGGATTTTAGCATCATTCTTGGTATTCTGAAATTCCATCAGCCCATGTTATGTACGTAAAAATTAACTTACAAAATTAGAGGAGTTACACAAATGGATTTTATTAAACATTTCCATATTTTTCTTTGTTCATTTAAAAATTAAACCTTATAGATCTTTTTTTCCACATTGTTATATTTATATCTCATTTCTTTTAATGGCTAAGTAATATTCAGTTATATGAATATTCCATAATTTGTTTAACCCCTCCCAAATTGATAGACATTTAAATATGTTCTATTTTATCCTATCTATTAAAATCAATTCTACAATGAATATGCTCAGACTTGCATTTCGAGAACATGTTTAGATATTTCTGTAACATGGAATCCTGGGCATAAAATTTCTTGACAAAAGGATATGTAAATTAATTTTTTTCCATGTTACGCTGCTGTTTCAATCTGGAAAGCAGACTCTGGGATAAAAATATGTATGTAAGAAATTTGTTGAGGGATACTCTAGGGATTAATCCCTACAAGTGAGTGAAGGAAAAAGTATTTGACAGAAGAAGTTGAATTACAATAAAGTTGCAACAAAGACTTTAGCCAATCCTACAGAGAGCTCTGGAACTGGGATGCCCCTTTAGATATGTTCCCCACTGGGGCAAGCAGACTGAGCCTTTAGAGCCCTACATCAACTGTCCCAGGCATAGACCATATTCTTGGCGAGGTGGTTTCCGTCAGCCACAGGCAATTTCCAGTGCGGCAAGCAGCTGAAAACTGTCAGCTGCAAAGTCTCAGCAGCTGAGATAATCAGCATTTCAGTGTTGAGGGTGGTGGGAATCCACCCAGGGCACCAAAGCATCCACTACAGTTCACCCCTTTCATGCTCATATAAATTATATCTCCTTGCTTTGTATAAATCCTGGTAGCAGCTCCTCCAGGGATCTAGTGCACGTCTTTTATTCAGGAAAACTTTGAAGATGAAGACTAATGAAATAAACTACAGTCCCTCAAGTCCACAAATGATCTTCTCTCTTCTACTTTATATTAAATATTCCTCACATTTGATGAGCATCTCTGCTGACTGAGGTTACTTACTTGGTGGAGTGACCCCAGATCCTCAACCCTGAAGTATCATAGGCCCTAATGCCCTAAGAAAAACATTCATCCTCTGGGAGATAAGACCTCTAAACTTCCAGAGCCAAGAATTTTGGGATGACAAACATATTTTCCATGAGTGAGTCACTGTCATTGATGGCAAGTGGGACCACTCCTTTATTTACTCCTTTGTTTCTAGACTCACGTATTTCTACCTACTGGGGACAGATCACCATATACTGGTCATTCATCTGGAGTAACACAGGATCCTGAAAATGGCAACTCATCTTCTTGGGGTATTGTCTGCAAATTGGCACCTCAACTGTACCTTCACCAGGACCTTCCATCACTCTATAAGACCACTAGTTTTTGGGGGGTATGGTATGTGAATAAAACAGTGGATCCCACAGTCATTTTCTTAGTTATCTAGTGCTGCTGTAACAGAAATAACAAGTGAGTGTCTTTAACAAACATAAATTTATTTTCTCACAGTTTAGGAAGCTAGAAGTCTGAATTCAGGGTGTCAGCTTTTGGGGAAGGCTTTGTCCCTCTGTCGGCTCTGGAGGAAAGTCCTTGTCTCTTCTGAATTTCTGCTCCTGAACAATCTTCATGTGGCTTGGTATCTCTCTTCCTCCATCTCTGTTCTGTTCACTTGTTTAATCTTGTTTTATATATCAGAAAAGATTGACTCAAGATACACCCTACACAAATTCTGCCATATTAACATAACAAAGACAACCCATTCCCAAATGGGATTATAATCACAAGCATAGAGGTTAGGATTTACAACACATTTTTTTTGGGAGATATAATTCAATCCATAACATTTCACCCTTTGGCTCCCCAAAATTCATATCCTTGCCACATACAAAACAATTTGCCCCATCACATCATCCCAGAGTCTTAAATCAACTCCAAGTCCAAAATCTCATCTTCTGAATCATCTAAATCAAATGTGGGTGAGACTTTAGACATATTCCATCCTGGAAAAGAATTCCTCTTCATCTGTGAACCTGTGAAATCTAGATTACAAGTTATCTATTTCCAAAGTATAATGGTGGAACAGGCACAAGGTAGACATTTCCACTACAAACGGGAGAAATTGGAGGGAAATAAGGAATATTAGGCACCAAGTCAGTCCAAAATACAGCAGAAAAATTCACATTAGCTCTCAAGGCTTAAAATAATCCTCTGTTTTCTGAGACCATCTGGGCAATGGCACTGCCCTCCAGACTCCAGGTGTTGACTATGCCCCCTGGATTCTGTGTGGAGCCCCCTCGGCATTGGGCTTCAGCTCCACCTTCTAGACCCACTGGGATGGCAATTCTGCTCCTTGGCTTCGGGCGGCCCCATTCTCCTAGTCCATCTGAGTGGAGATCCCAAGTACTTGGCCCAGGCAAGCTCTGTTCCTCTGCCACTTGGGTGTGGCAGCAACACCCTCTCAGCTTTGGAGGGTGGCACAATCCCCCTGGCACAAGTTAATGGCAGCCCTACCCTCCAGAACCAAGTTGGCAAAGATCCAACTCTTTGAAACCTAGGAGGCTGTGGCCCCACCCTTTGAGATCCAGGAGACCATGGGGCCACCCTTTGAAACTGACAAAGACCTACTTCCCATGCTCCTTCCAACAGTTATGCTGATCTGCAAGCTTCTCCAGGGATTGGTCTTTTTCTTTTCTTAGAGGACAACAGATGCTGTCCTTTCACCTATTTCCTGCCAGTAGAATTCCAATAGGCAGACAGCATTCATTCCTTTCATTCTTTCTCTGAACCCTTGAGTCTACATGGATGGGTTATCTGCTGTGGTAGTCGGTTCGATATTTGTCCTTTTGTGATTGACCTAATTTCACTCAGCATAATGCCCTCCAGATTCATCCATGTTGTGAGATGGTTCACAGATTCATCATTGTTCTTTATTGTTGCTTACTATTCCACTGTGTGTATGTACCATAATTTGTTGATCCATTCATCTGTTGATGGGTACCTAGGTTGTTTCCATCTTTTTGCTATTGTGAACAATGCTGCAAAGAACATGGGTGTGTATATGTCT
>NW_004444077.1:861357-862549 GCF_000243295.1 Trichechus manatus latirostris
GTGTTTGATTTTTAGAAAATCCCAGTTATCTAGCTTATCTTCTAGAATTTGTGTGTTGTTGGTTATGGTTTATATCCTACTAATGCCATGTATTAGGGCCTCTAGTGCCAATGCTATTTTTTCTTCTAAGAACTTTATAGTTTTGGGCTTTATATTTAGGTCATTGATCCATTTTGAATTAGTTTTTGTATATGGTGTGAGGTATGGGTCCTGTTTCATTTTTTTGCAGAGGGACATCCAGTTTTGCCAGCGCCATTTGTTAAAAAGACTGTCTTTTCCCAATTTGACAGACTTTGGGCCCTTGACGAAGATCAGGTGACCATAGGTGGATGGATTTACATCTGCGTTCTCAATTCTGTTCCATTAGTCAATGTAGCTGCCATTGTACCAGTACCAGGATGTTCTGCCTACCGTAGCTGTATAGTAGGTTCTGAGGTCAGATAGTGCAAGTCCTCCTACTTTAGTCTTCTCCTTCAGTAGTGCTTTACTTATCTGGGGCTTCTTCCCTTTCCATATAAAGTTAATGATTAGTTTTTCCATCTCTTTAAAGAATGTTGTGGGTATTTGGATCAGGATTGCATTGTACTTGTAAATAGCATTGGGTAGAATTGTCATTTTCACAATGTTGCGTCTACCTATCAATGAGCATGATATGTTTTTCCATGTATAGAGATCTCTTGGTTTCTTGCAGTAGTGTTTTGAAATTTTCTTTGTATAGGTAGTTTACATCCCTGGTTAGATTTATTGGTAAGTATTTTATTTTTTTAGGGGCTATTGAGAATGGTATTGTTTTCCTGATTTCCTTTTCATCATTCTCTTCATTGGTGTATAGGAATCCAACTGATTTTTGTATGTTTATCTTGTATCCTGCTACCCTGCTGAATCTTTCTATTAGTTCCAGTAGTTTTCTCGTGGAGTCTTTTGGGTTTTCTATGAATAGTATCATATCATCCGCAAATAGGGACAGTTTAACTTCTTCATTACCAATTTGGAGCCCTTTATTTCTTTTTCTTGCCTTATTGCTCTAGCTAGGACTTCCAGCACAGTGTTGAATAGGAGTGGTGATAAAGAGCAGCCTTGTCTTGTTCCTGTTCCCAAGGGGAATGTTTTCAGCCTCTCTTCATTAAGAATGATGTTGGCCATCGGTTTTGTGTAGATGCCCATTATTATGTTGAGAAATTTCCCTTCTATA
>NW_004444077.1:862649-895536 GCF_000243295.1 Trichechus manatus latirostris
ATACCTGGTATGAATCCTACTTGGTCGTGGTGTATTATTTTTTTGATATGATGCTGAATTCTATTGGCTAGAATTTTGTTGAGAATATTTGCATCTATATTCATGACAGATATTGGTCTGTAATTCTCTTTTTTTATGATGTCTTTTCATGGTTTTGGTATTAGGGTTGTGCTGGCTTCACAGAATGAAGTTGGAAGTGTTGCTTCCTTTTCTATGTTCTGAAATACTTTAAGTAGTACTAGTGTAAGCTCTTCTCTGAATGTTTGATAGAATTCTCCAGGAAAGCCATCTGCACCAGGGCTTTTTCTTTGTTGGAAGTTTTTTAATTATCTTTTCAATCTCTTCTCTTGTTATGATTCTGTTCACATTTTCAAGAACACTTTGTGTTAGTTTGGGTAAGTAGTGTGTTTCTAGAAATTTATCCATTTCCTCTAGGTGTTCAAATTTGTTGGACTACAGTTTTTCATAATACTCTGTTATGATCCTTTTTATTTCAGTTGGGTCTGTTGCAATGTCCCCCATTTCATTTATTTGGGTTATTTGCATCCTCTCCTGTTTTTCTTTTGTCAGTTTGACCAGTAGTTTGTCGATTTTGTTGATCCTTTCAAAGAACCAGCTTTTGGTTTTGTTGATTCTTTTTATTGTTTTTGTATTCTCTATTTCATTTATTTCTGCTCTGATCTTCATTATTTCCTTTCTTTTGGTGGCTGTTGGCTTTTTGTTGTTGTTGTTGTTCTCTTTTTGTTTGAATTGTGTAGTTAATGTTTTGATTTTGTCCCTTCTTTTTTGATGTGAGCATCTATTACTATTAATTGTCCTTGAGGACTACCTTTGCTGTTTCCCTAAGATTTGGGTATGATGTGTTTTCATTCTCATTTGATTCTAGGAATTTTTTTATTCCATCTCTGATTTCTTCTAATACCCAGTGTTTTTAAAGCAAGGTGCTATTCAGTTTCCATGTAACTGATTTTTTTCCTTGCTCTTCCTGTTGTTAATTTCTACACTGACGGCATTGTGGTCAGAGAATATACTTAATATTATCTCAATATTTTGGATTTTGTTGAGGGTTGTTCTGTGACCTAAGATGTGGTCTATTCTGGAGAACGATCCGTGTGTGTTGGAAAAGAATGCGTACTTTACAGGTGTTGTGTGGAGTGTTTTATATATGTCTGTGAGATCAAGTTGGCTGACTGTGCCCTTTAGGTCTTCTGTATCTTTGTTGAGTTTTCTTCTAGACGTTCTGTCCTTTACCAAGAGTGGTGTGTTGAAGTCTCCTACTATTATTGTGGAACTATCAATTTCTCCTTTCAGTGCTGTTAGAGTTTGTTTTGTTTTATGTATTTTGGAGCCCTGTCATTGGGTGGGTAATTTATTATGGTTGTGTCTTCATGGTGGATTGTCCCTTTAATCATTATATAATGTCCTTCTTTATCTTTTATGGTGGATTTTGTTTTAAAATCTGTTTTTTCTGAGGTTAGTATTGCCACTCCCGCTCTTTTTGGTGTTTGCTTGATATATTTTTTTCCATTCGTTGATTTTTAATAAATTGATGTCTTTATTTCTATGTAAATTTTTTAGTTTTGTTTTATCCCTGAGAGTTCATTATCTAGGTTGGTATGTATCTGGCTGATGCTGTCTTATATTTTAGATTAAGATTGTTGTCTGATCTTGTTGATTTTCTAACTGGAGTACTCCTTTTAATAGTTCTTGTAAGTTTGGTTTGGTTTTTACATATTCCTTTAATTTCTGTTTATCTGGAAATGTCCTAATTTCTCCATCATATTTGAGCAAGAGTTTTGCAGGATATATTATTTTTGGCTGGCAATTTTTTTCTTTCAAGGTTTTATATATGTCATCCCATTGCCTTCTTGCCTGCATGGTTTCTGCCGAGTAATCAGAGCTTAGTCTTATTGTTTCCCCTTTGTATGTGACTTTTGTTTTTTTCATGCTGCTCTCTGGATTCTTTCTTTTTCTTTGGTTTTATCGAGTGTGATTATATGTCTTGGTGTTTTTCTTTTCTGGTCTATCCTATATGGGGTTCATTGAGCTTCTTGGATGCTTCGCTTTTCATCTTTCATGATATTAGGGAAGTTTTCTGTCAGCAAATCTTCAGTGATCCTCTCCGTGTTTTCCGTTTTCTCCCTTATTATGGAACTCCAATCACATGTAAATATTTGCTTTTGATTGTACCCCACATAGCTCACAGGCTTTCTTCATTTTTCTTCATTCTTTTGTATGATTTTTCCCCAAATGAAGTGGCATATAAGGATTTGTCTTCAATTTGGCTGATCCTGTCTTCCATTGTTTCAGATTTGCTCCTAAAACCTTCTATTGTGCTGTCCATTTCTGAAATCCTGTTGTTTATTTTTTGGATTTCTAATTGCTGGTTTTGATTGATTTCTAGTTGTTTACTTATTTTGGCATTTTGTTCCTGTATTATTATCCCAAATTCTTCCACTTTTTGTCTGTCTTTTCTATGATTTTGTCCATATTTTCCATGATTTTGTTTATCTTTTCCTTATTTTCCTGCATCTGTTGGAGAACCCTGAATATTAGAGATTTGAAATCCCTATTAGGTAGTTCTAGTGCCTTTTCTTCTAGCAGGATATCATCTGGTATTTTATTTTGGTCACTTTCTTGAGCCATTCTCTTCTTTTTTTATGTTTTGATATTTTCTGCTATCTCAGGGACATTCAGGAATTATTTTCTTCGTTTATTGATTGTAGACTTGATTGTTTCCTCTTGCCTTTTTGTTATTTGGTTACATCTGGGCAGGTGGGCAGGGTGTGTTTTGTTACTTGCTTGCCTGTGGGTGGGTGAAAGAAGAGAAAGAAGAGAGAGAAACAAAAAAAAATTTTAAGTAAAAAATAAAAGAGTAAAGAAAATAAAATGGTGAGTGTGTTGGCTTCAGTGGGTGGGGGCGGGGCAGACCCAGTGAGGCTGTGTGCTGGTGGTTCTCTAGCTAAGCAGTTTGGTTTGGCCCGTCAGGAAGAGATGGGGTTAGGGACAGGAGAAAGGAAAGAGACGAGAGAGAGGGAAGAAACTGACAATCAAACAAATAAATAAAATAATTAAAGAAAAATAAAAACAACAATGACAACAAAAATATGGTAGTGGGGAAGCCGACTATTGGAGGCTAGGTGGAACTGGGGTGGCAGCGAGCTGATGTCCTTCTCATTGGGTAGCACAACATGGCCCATTGGGAAGGCCTGGAAGCAGCTCAGGGCCTAGGTGTGAGGGAGAAGGAAAAGGAGAAGGGGAAAGATAAAGAAAATGAAAAAATATAGTGCCGAGCAGTACATCACAGCTTGCCAAGAAGTTGTGGCAGTGCACAGGGCTGGGTGGATAGGAAAAAGGAAAGGAAGGAAGGGAGAGAGAGAGAAGAAATAATAACAAAAACAATAAATAAATAAATTGACGCTGACAGAGCCAGTCAGTGATGGCAGTGCAGACCTCGGGAGGCCATGTGCAATGACTCTCCAACCAAGCTGTGCAGCACAGCCCCTCCAGAAGGGACGGGGGTGGTGCACAGAGCTGGAGGGGTGGGAGGAAGGAAAGGAGAGAGAGAAGAAACACACAAAGTAGGAGAAAAAAAAAATAACAAAGCAAGCACACCAAAAAATCACAGCTGATTAAGAAGAAGAGATGATGGCACATAGGGCTAGCTGGGAGGGAGAAAGGAAAGGAAGGAAGAGAGAGAGAGATAAGAAACAAAAAAAAGCCAAAACATGATATAAAAAAACAAACAAAAATACAAACAAAAAAAAAAGCCAAACAAGAAAATGGTGCTGAAGGGGCTGGCTGGTGGGGGCAGGGCAGACCCAGATGATAGTGAGCTAGTGTCTCTCCAGCTGAGCAATCATGGGCTGTTGGAAAGCGACGGATGCCTCGTAGAGGGAAGAGGAATGGGGGGTGGGAAATGAATTCACCAAGATGGTGAATTCAGGTGGCAGTGAGCTGGTATCTCTCCAGCCAAGTGATCGTGGTCTGTTGACAAGCAGTAGAGGCCTCGTACAGGGAGAAAGGGTGGGGGGTGGGAAAGTGTGTATTCTTGGTTACCAGGTGCTCTGTCTCCTGTTGGGAGCTCTGTGAAGTTGCCTTCCCATACTCCTCGCTGTGTTGTTTGGTGGCTGTAGCCCAAGATGGCAAATCTGGCCACATTAGCTGATAGAGGACCTCCACTCCGTAGCTCTCCTCATTCTCTGTTCTGTAAGTTTCTTATTCCATTCAGTACTTGATCGAGTTCTTTATTCATTCATTTGGTACTTAAGATTTCAGAATTGAGGTTTGTATCTGTTTTACTTAGTTTTTCAGGTCTTTGCTGCAGAAGGAGATGGCATAGTGCTTCGTCTATAGCACATGTTGGCTTCACCTGCACAGTGCATTTTTAAAGCTATCTCTTTCCTCTCGTGTTTCAAGTAGCAAAGAGAAACCACGCAGCCTGTTTAAGAGCTTTTGTCGAAATCTCATCAGCCAGATATTCAAGTTCATCACTTACAAGTTCTACCTTCCACAAAACATTTGAACATAATTCAGACAAGTTCTTTGCCACTGCATAAAAAGAATCTCCCCTCCACCATTGTCGAATCACATGTTCATCATTTTCATTTAAAGTCTCACCATAAACACATTCAGCATCCACATTTCTAGCAATATTCTGTTGCTGACTCCAATTGTATTCTCAAAGATGATAGAGACTTTCTCTATAGCTCTCCTCACTTCCTTCTGATCCCTCACCAGAATTGCCTTTGACATCCATATTTCTACCAACAGTCTTTTCAAGGCAATCTAGGCTTTTGCTATTAAACCCAAATCTCAAACCTATTGCCGTCATGTCGATTCCAACCCATAGCGACCTTATAGGACAGATAGAACTACCTCATAGGGTTTCCAAGGAGTGGCTAGTGGATTTGAACTGCCGACTTTTTGGTTAGCAGGCATAGCTCTTAACCACTGCACCACAAGCTTAGGAGGCTAGAAGTCTGCACTCAGGGTGCTGGCTCTAGGGGAAGGCTTTCTCTTTCTGTTGTCTCTGGAGGAATGTCCTTATTTCTTTTGCGTTTCTGCTGGGCAATCTGCGTGTGGCTTGGCATCTCTATTCCCACATCTCTGCTCTGCTGCCTTATATAATCTCTTTTTACATCTCAAAAGAGATTGACTCAAGATACACCTACACTAATCCTTCTGCATTAACATAACAAAGACAATCCATTCCCAAATGGAATTATAACCACAAACATAGAGGTTAGGATATACAACACATATTTTGGGGAACATAATTCAATGTATAACAGTCATGTTCACAAATTGAACAAATTAAATAGCACACTCCTCAATAATCAATGGGTCAAAGAAGAAATCAGAAGGGAAATTAGAAAATAATCTGAGATAAAAGAAAATAAAAAGACAACACACCAAACTTATGGAATGAAGCTAAAGAAGTGCTTAGGGGGAACTATATAGCTGTAAATGACTGTATTAAAAAATGAAGAAGGATCTCAAGTCAAAAACCTAAGCTTCCACTTTAGATACCAGAAAGATAATTAATATTAGAGTAAAAATTAATGAAATAGAAACTTGAAAAAACCAATGAAACAAAAGTTGGTTCTTTGAAAAGATGAACAAAATCAACAAAATGTTACCTGTTGTCTCAAGAAAAAAAAAGAAGACTAAACTTACTAGAATTAGAAGTGAAAATGGAAACATTAATACCAACCTTACAAATATGAGTATAAAGGAATACTATGAACAACTGTATATCAGTAAATTAGACAATTTAAGTGAAATGTAAAAATTCCTAGAAAGATACAAATTACTGAAGTGACTCAAGAAGAAAGAGACAATATGTACGAAGAGGCCTATAACAAGTAAAGAGATTGGATTACTGAAAAAACAAAAGCAAAATACCCCAAACGCCCTAACAGTTTCACGGGTGAATTCTACTGAACATTTAAACAAGAATACTGAACATTTAAAAGAGAATCAATACCAATATTTCACAAACTCTTCCAAAAAATAGAGGAGTTAGAAACAATTTTCAACTCATACTATAAAGTCAGTGTTACCTTAATACCAACACCAGACAAAGACATCACAAAGGGGGAGAACAACTACAGACCAATATCTCTTATGAATACATACGCAAAAATTCCCAACAAAATACTACCAAACCAAATCCAACAATATATAAAATGAATTGATTATCATGATCAAGTGGAATTTATTCTAGTAAAACAAGGCTGCTTTAACATCTGTAATGTAATTAATGTAAAAACACTTAATAAACTAGGAATAGAAGAGAGTTTCCTCAACTGCATTTATTAAAAAACCCCACAGGCAATATCATGCTTTATGCCCCTCAGATCAGAAATAAGACTAGGACGTTTGCTCTCATCACTTCTATTCAAGATTATACTATAGGTTCTATCCAGGGCAATTAGATCCTCCCCACCTCAAAAAAAAAAAAAAAGAAAGAAAGAAAGAAATTTTTAAAGTCCACATTTGAAACATAGAAGTAAAACTATCTCTATTTGCAGATGACATAATCTTGGATATAGAAAATCCTAAGAAATAAACAAACAAACAAACAAAAAACCCAACTAGAACTAATGAGTTCAACCATGTTGCAGAGTAAAAGATCAATATACAAAAACAAATTGTATATCTATGTCCTTACAACTAAGAATTGGAAAATGAAATTACGGAAATTCCATTTAAAATAGCATCAAAAAGAATAAAATATTTTGGAATCAATTAACAAAAGAAATGCAAAACTAATTCTCTGAGGACTACAAAACATTGCTAAAAGAAGTTTAACATCTCAATAAATGGAGAAACATTTCATGTTCATGGATTGGAAGAATTCAAGATTGTAAAAATGGCAGTATTCCACTAGGTTCTGATAGGATGGTGTTGAATCTGTTGATCATATGGTACACTACATGAAACTACATCACAAATTTCTGAGGCTCTCTTTATTTTTCTTCAATTGTTTCTGCTATGTTTTTTTCTGATTTAATATTTTATATTATTGATTTATATTCAATTTCACTGACCCTCTTTTCTGCCACATCTAATCTGTTATTAAGCCCATCCAATGATTTTTTTTATTTCAGCTACTGTACTTTTCAACTACAGAAACTCCATTTTGTCCTTTAATAGTTTCCAGTTCTCTGCTGAGATTGACTATCTTTTCTCTAAGACTATATGTTCTTTTCATTCTTTACACATATTTAACTTTAAATTTTTAAACATAATCATAGTAGTCCTTTTAAAGTATTTGACTGATAAATCCAACATCTTGACTAGCTCAGCTTCTGTTTCTATTGACTTCTTTATTTCTTGACTATGAGTCAAATTTTCTGTTTCTCTATATATTCACGATTTTTTAAATTAAATGCTGAATTTTATGAATAATAAAAGACTCCAGATCTTGTTATCTTCTTCTAAAGATTATTGATTTATTTAGACTGGCTGGTCAATGACTGACTGATCATCTTTAATTTATGTAGTCATGGTTTTATGCTTTATTAGTGAGAATCTGTAAAGTCCAAGGTGTTTCCCAAGGCCCTCTAACTGGACAAAACACAGCATCTAAATTCTATCTCCATTGTGGATTTTGTTTGGGCTTGATTTTAAGCTTTGTTAGGGCAAACCTAGAGGAAATCTTACTTGAATATGTGGTCCATTCCAGTAAGTGTGGTCATTCTGGTATGTCAGCTTCATACCAAGGATTTTAATAAGGTATTAACTAGATCTATCTTCTCTGACAGGGCTGGAATTTCAGCACTCCTGGTGTTTGGACTTCCGTCAGCCCTGCTTAACCTCTAGTAACTCTGCTTCTCTATTAACTCCATAGCAACTGCTATGTAATTAGCCTTGGCTGGTTCTCACCTTGTATTTTGTATAACACAGCCCTCAGTCATGGACTCCCAAAGAACACATATATGTGCTTCTAGAGCCCTCTATGCATAGCTCCCTCCTTTTTGGATAAAGATTTCAGCTATTTCACCTTCCTTGAATTCTATATCTCCCTCCTAGCTCAGCAACACCATCATGCTCTGCTTGAAATCCAGTTCTCCAGGCAAAAAGCTGGGCAATTCTGGGGCTCAGCTTTTAAATATGCCTTCCCTCAGGGATTCAGCCTTGTTATTGGGAGGGACTAAACAGCCTAGATGATCATCATTACAGCTACCTAGTTAATTATACTGTTGATTGTCCAAAGACAACCCCCTACCTGCTTCAGGTGGTCCTTTATTGTAAACGTATAACTCTTCTGGTAACTGCCTTGACCCGTGCAGCAGTCTTCTGAGCATTTCTAGATTGCTGCAATAATTCCAAGCTGAAGTCTCTGCTTTCACAAATTCCTCATATAATTATTGCTTTTTTTTCTGTTTCCAGAAACTACTATTTAATTACTCCTTCTATTTTATTTTTTTCTATTGTTTCAAGGAACTGAAGCTAAGAAGTATACATACATTAATTCACTATATGGATCTGATCATCTGCTTTATGATTTTTGTTTTGGGTAACTTGTTGAGAATTATTGATTGATGACCAGTATCAACTGACAAATTGCTATAATTATTTGCATGTGTGTGTGTGTGTGTGTGTGTGTGTGTGTCTGGCCACATATATGCATATTTGTATGTTTATATCCACCACCCATCTGTCAGTTTGTGATTTTCACATGTATATCCTTACTTTTTATTTTCTACTCAATCTATCAATTTCTAGAAGAGAGATGTTAAAATATAACATTATAATTGCTGTTGTGACAGTTATTTTTTGCATTTTTATTAATGTTATTTTATATATTTTTACGGTAATGTTCTCACTGCGTAAATGTTTATGACTATTACATCTTGGGAGAATGAAAACTTAATTACTATATAATATCCCCTTTGTCTCAGTTAATGCTTTCAGTATTGAAATTCTATTTTGTCTAATTTAGTATTACTTCTCAGAATATCTTAGTCATTAACATTTATTTAGTACATCTTTTTCATCACTCCTGTCAATCTTTTTTTGTCTTTTTTTTTTTCAGGTGTGTTCTATTAGACATCATATCTTTACGGTGGGATCATTTCTAAGAGTTTACCCAGAGAAATAGCTCCTGCCTGGGTCTGTTTTCTCTGTTGTGGTTGATCAATCTAATCCCTCTGAATAGTATTTTCTAAAATTTCTTAAAATGTTCTGGTCTGTTAATGATAACATTGTTTGTTTCTGGCCCCATTATATGTTTATTCTTAGAAGGATAGACAGAAAGGCAAATACAAATATATGTCCATACCTAGATATACCCACTGCCATTGAGTCGATTCTGACTCATAGCGACCCTATAAGACAGAGTAGAACTCTCCCACAGGGTTTGCAAAGCTATGATGTTTTACTGAAGCAGACTGCCACATCTTTCTCCCGTGGAGCAGATGGTGGATTCAAACCACCAACCTTTAGGTTAGCAGCTGAGTGCTTAACCACTGGGCCACCAAGGCTCCTATGTATGTATACCAAAAACCCATTGCTGTTAACTCAATTCTGACTCAAAGCAACCCTATAGGACGGAGTAGAACTGCCTCATAGGGTTTCCAAGGCTGTAACCTTCACTGAGGAGCCCCTGGTAGCGCAGTGGTTAAGAGCTCAGCTACTAACCCAATGGTCGGCAGTTGGAATCCATCAGCCGGTCTTTGGAAACCCTATGGGGCAGTTCTACTCTGTCCTATAGGGTTCAACTATGAGTTGGAATCAAGTCGATGGCAATGGGTTTGGTTTGGTTTTTGGTTAATCTTTACTGAAGCAGACTGCAACATCTCTCTCCCATGGGGTGGCCGGCACCTTCTGGTTAGCAGCCAAGCACTTAACCACTACCACCCGCCTGATGTATATGCGTAGACACTGATATTTTCTCTATCATTTCAATATGATTTGGACCAGAAAGGAAGAAAATGTGTGTGTTAGTCTGCCCTCTAGGTCTGATCTCTTACCTTGTCCTTTTAGATAGGATGAACTTAGTTAGATTCATAGAGAATAAGTGATGTCCCCAAACTCACAGAGGTAATTAATAGCAGAAAGAAAACTAAAGCACTGGGCAGTTAATTTCTATTCAAAGGCTCGTTTCACTACAATGTATCTTCCATATACACATTTTTCAAAATTTATAGAACCTTAAGAATTAAATGAAAATATAATGGTCTTGAGAAAGCACTAAATGACTTTTATAAATAATGCTCAGAATTGAAATGTAGCAATTGTTACAGAAGCTCTCACTTAAAAACTGGGAACAGCTCCCTTCTTAATAAAACCAATCCATTAGAAAGTCAATATATACCCTATTGATGTGCTCACTAGAAGTGGAGACTGAGTTATAAAGCTCGATCAACAGCTATTCAATGCAGGATTTCAAGTGAACATCATTGGCCCAGCTTCGGCACACTAATCTATAGGCGTTCTGCCTCTAAATTATCCACAGGGCTCACACTTTTATTTCTTCCTGAATTAGCTAACCTTTCCTCAGCATTTCCTATCATTTTTAATCAAAAAATTCTCTTCTGTTTATCTCTAACCTGTTTATTGACCCTGAGTTTATAGGCAGGACTCATATATGACTGAAATTGAAAGCCGTGGGAGGTTGCAAAGTTGGATCGTTTTTATTGAAGCACTCAGAAGATTAACCATATGACCCTGTGATTTATAATAACAGTTATAAGCCAAGGGGTTTTGTACAATTGGATAGATTTCACAAATACCCTCCACATCAGAACTCACAAAGGCTGCCTTTTTCTACTAATCATTTTTACTGTTGTTATTGTTAATGGACAAATAAAAGAAAAATTACGCTGAGATTAAAATGCCAGGTTTTGACTCTAAACTTTTTATGTCCCAGAAATAAGTTCACATTATAAAAAAAGGTCCAGCTTCAAAGTAAAAACAGAGCACACAGTGAATAAATAAACAAGCAGAGTAATTTTCCAAGAAGAATCTAGAATAGAAGTAAAATTAAAATGACCTTGAGAGATTGGAAAAACTCCTACAAAGGGATGCACTTTAAAAGGGAAAAAGAGCCAAGTTACCCTTTTAGGAAAAAATAAAGAAAACAAAATAGTTTATAGTTATATTCTAGCATAAAATGTTATGTCAGTCCCCTTCCAATATACTACTGTCGTCCAAAAAAAGAGACAAATAAGAATACATTTTTCTATAAAAGTAATATTATAAATTGTCCTTACATCTCCATGTCAACTTACAAAGACATTCAATTTACAATAAAGCCAGTTACTTTACACATAAAAAGTAAAAAGATAGCACTACTGTATTTATCTTATTTTAAATATTAAAAAATATTTAAATTTATTCTACATATCAAAAAAGGTAAATGGAAATAAAAAGTTTTTCAGAGCATGAATTGATGCTTGTTATTGTTTTTACTTGTTAATTGTACTAATATCCTGCCTAGTTGCAAAAGAATTGAAGCAACAATAGCCAGAAGGTAGAAACAACTCAAGTGTCCAACAATAGATGAATGGATAAACAAAATGTGTTATATACAAAGCTTAACCCATTGCCCTGGTGGTGTAGTGGTTAAGAGCTAAGGCTGCTAACCAAAAGGTTGGCAGTTCAAATCTACCAGGCGCTCCTTGGAAGCTCTATGGGGCAGTTCTACTCTGTCCCATATGGTCACTATAAGGCAGAATCAACCAGATGGCAATGAATTTGTTTTCTTTTTTTTTGGTTTTATATACAAAGGAACCCTGGTGGCTAATGGTTAAACACCTGGCTGCTAACTGAAAAATCAACGGTTGGAACCCATATAGCAGCGCATTGCAAGAACAGACCTGGTGATCTGCTCAGGTAAAGATTACAGGCTAGAAAATCCTATGGGGCAGTTCTACACTGACATACAGAGTCTATGAATTGACATGAACTCAACATCATATATCAACAACAACAATATACATACAATGGAATGTTATTCAGTCATAAAGAGAAATGAAGTGCAGATACATGCTACAACATGGATTAACTAACCTTCAGAATATTATGCTGAGTGAAATAGATGAGACACAAAAGGACAAATATTGTATGGTACCACTTATATGAACTATCCAAAATAGGCAAATGCATAGAGACCAAAGTTCATTCGTGGTTACCAGGAGTGGGTGGGAGGTGGAATTGGGAGTATTGCTTAATGGGAATAGGGTTTCTGTTAAGAGTGATGAAAAAATCTGGAAACAGATAATGATGGTTATTACACAGCATACTGAATGTAGTTAATGTCACTAAATTGTACACATAAAAATGACTGAAATTTTTTTTATACATACTACACCTTGTTATGGATTGAATTGTGCTTCCCATTTGGAAATGGATTGTCTTTGTTATGTTAATGAGGCAGGATTAGTGTGGGGTGTATCTAGAATCAATCTCTTTTGAGAAATAAAAGAGATTCAACAAGCAAGCTAGGAAGCAGAAACTAGGGAAGAAAGATACCAAGCCACATGAAGATTGCCCAGGAGCAGAAACTCTGAAGAGACAAGGATATTCCTCCAGAGCAAACTGAGAGAGAAAGCCTTCCCCTAGAGCCGGCACCCTGAATGCAGACTTCTAGCCTCCTAAACTGTGAGAAAATAAATTTATGTTTGTTAAAGCCATGCACTTTGTGGTATTTCTGTTATAGCAGCACTAGGTAACTTAAGACACATCTCAAAAAAAATTAAAAATTAACATAAAAAAAGAATTAGACGATTTGAAAATCATATTTAATAAGAAAGGGTAAAATGTTGATTACATCATTTTTGCTCAATCCTCCCTTTCTCCACTCCTTCCACAGATTCCTGCCCTGTAGATTAAACTTTGCAACTGATACAGCAAACTGTTTAAAACTAAGTGATTATACTCCCAGTGACAGAGTTCAAGGGGGCCCGCTTCTTCCCATGAGACATCCAGCATACCTCTAGGTTCTCTAAAGGCTAAACCAGATTGACGTTTTAAATATTGTGAGATATAAAAGAGAGGAGGAATAAGAGAAAGCTTTCAGAAGAAAGCATACAGGGAGTTAGAAGTATGGCTCCTAGTCCTTCTTTCCCTTCCTTCCAGCTCTTTGAAGAATGAGGGAGCAGTACTAGATATATGTCTCCTTATGGTTGGGGTGAACTTGAAGACAGAAACTGGAGTTTGCTTCCCCTGTGGTGATCTCTGAAGGCTGACAATTCATTATTCCATGAAAAGTAGTATAGAATCATAGCATTGTCTGGGGTGGATACTCAGCCTAGCTGTCTTCCCTGTTAGACTGAAAACTCCATGAAGGCACAAATCATTGCAATCTTGTTCCTCTCTCTATTCAAAGCCCCTAGGATAGTGCCTGCACAGTGCAAGTGCTGAGAGAATATCTGTAGTGTTGACATAAGTCTAACTGAATCGAATTAATAAAACTGAGTTTTTTAATTAGGCATTTATTCAGAAATCTTTCTAGGCTATTATGAAAGCTTCCTTGTCCTAGAAAAAGAGGAAAAAATATTAGATTCTCCAGCTATCCAGCCAAGGTCAGGCCACCAGGAATGAAATGGTAGCAAGGCCTGAACGTGTGGTTTACCCTCTAGTTATTGAATTGATTCTCTTCTATCCTCACCACTTGACCTTCTGACTGAGAACAAACACTGTTTCTTAAAAAGGACCCTTATTTTAAATACCAAATTATTATTTTTTTTTAGTGACAAGGAAAATGATAAGTAGGGAAAAATGAAAACTCATGCAAGTTCTTTTGCCCAACTATAACTTCGAACTATATAAACCAAAATCAAACCAAACCAATTGCCATCCAGTCAATTCTGACTCATAGCGACCTATAGGACAGAGTAGAACTGCCCCATAGGAGCAGCTGGTAGGTTTGAACTGCTGACCTCTTGGTTAGCAGCCAAGCTCTTTAACCAGTACACCACTAGGGCTCCTGGAAATATATAGGGAAAGAAATTCTAGAAAACAGCTCCCAGCTTTACCAAGTTGGTAAAAGAATGATATAGCACACCTGTATCTACATATTATTTCATTTTATGGACCTTATCTACACTTGCAAAATATTTCAGTAGTTCTTTATACTTCAGAATTTAAAGGATATTTGTATGTTCTTAACTGTCAGATGTATGGATATTTCCAATAATAGAAACACACTGTGCTGGGTGGTTTCTCAAAATTCACCTCCTGCTCTCCAGATGGTCCACCTTCCCTGTATGGCCTCAGCTCAGGCCCAGCCACTACCTATCTCTCCATGTGCTCTCCTGCCTAAGCCCAGAAGTGAAAGTCTCAAAGAGTAAAATAATCTGGATACTTTGTCTATTTTTTTGGCATAAACTTACTTACTTTATTGACTACTTTGAAAGTCAAGAGCCTTTTCATCCATTCAACAAATACTTATTCATTGCCTACTGTATACCATGCACTAGGAACCCTGGTGGCACAGTAGTTAAGTGCAGCTCAGTTGCTAATCAAAAGGTCAGTGGTTTGAACCCACCAGCTGCTTCTCAGGAGAAGGATGTGGCAATCTGCTTCCGTAAAGATTACAGCCTTGGAAACCATATGGGGCAGTTCTACTTTGTCCTATAGGGTCTTTATGAGTGAGAATCTAATCCATGGCAACGGGTTTTTTGTTTTATATCAGGCACTAATCTGCATATTTGGGACATATTGAAGAACAAAACAACGAAAGACCCCTGCCTCTTGTGACCTTACAATTAATATAGCAAAGAAGTAAATTACATAGTGATATGTGCCGTGGCAAAAATATAAAATAGAATAGGGTAAGGGAGATAAGGGTGGGGGAAGCGGGTGGCATACCAAAAGCTTTGCTTTCAAAACTATTCTCTTTGATATGTGCTTCAAGATGAGGGTATTTTGAAAGTAAATAAATAAATAAACTTCTTTCTTTCTCATTCCTTAACTCCCCCCTACCCCCACCCTGCCCTGGAAAAAAAAACCCATGGCTGTTGAGTCAATTCTGACTCATGGCAACCCTAGAGGACAAAGTTGAACTGCTCCATAGAGTTTCCAAGGAGCGGCTGGTGGATTTGAACTGCTGACCTTTTGGTTAGCAGCCATAGCTCTCTGTAGCTCTTAAACACCGTGCCACCAGGGCTAACTACCCTAATTTTCCTGAAGGTAATATACTGTCTCTGCTCGCTGAAGCTAGGGTGTTTTACAAAGAGTTGTTTAGAAAGGTCCACAGATTCATATTTCAGCATGCTCTCTCACTCGACCCAATATTAAACCCAAACACCAAACCCACTGCCGTCAAGTCAATTCTGACTCATAGCGACCCTATAGTGCGGGATAGAACTGCCCCATAGGGTTTCCATGGCTGTAAATCTTTATGGAAGCAGACTGCCATATCTTTCTCCCACAAAGTGGCTGGTGAGTTTGAACCACCGACCTTTCGGTTAGCAGCAGAGCGCTTTAACCACTGCGTCAGAGCACCTTACCCAATAATACAGCCTACAAATACCAAAGACAAGGATCTTCTTACACGTATTATATCTCTCACTCATACTGACTCAGACTCAAATATTATTTAAAAATAACTCTCTTAAAGACAGAAAAACCATAGCAGTAAATATAATGAACACCGACCCTGTGGAAATGAACAACTGCCTCGTTAATAAGGTTGCTACATATCTACATCAACACAATCATTTGAGACTGCAACAACATATAATATAATGGCCTCAACATAAATAATAGTCTGTAAAAAAGAGCTGAAGACTTCCCTGAGCTTCTGTCATAAAAAAATTATGAAAAAAAGCAAAATGAAACAAGGAAACAGAAAAGTCTTGAGCAATATAAGAAATCAAAGGTCTGATATAGAAATTCAGCATTTTCTTCACAGATTATTGTAAACTACAGTGCTGTGGCAGAAAAAATACTGAAGTAATTAAATGTTTTATTTTGTTTTTGCTTTCCCATCCCATTTCAGAATTTGTAAATCATTACTTCAGAAATACAGTGACAGAAAAGCAAAAAAAATCTGAAGTCAAAGGTTCTTGCTGTGTTTTAAAAAATCCTTAGTCTTTGGACTAGATAAAACTAAGTGTGTGTATATGTATCTGTGTATCCGTTTGTGGATGGGTAAAGGGAGGAGAGAGAAGGGCCTTTGGGGGCAAGGGGAGAGAATGGAAAAGACTATTCCAGACTGAAAAGAGAAGTGATGGGTGGTGATGTGAGAGTAACAAGGAACTATTTTGCATCCTATTTTGACAATACACTGATAAGGGCACAGAATTCAGAGGGAAAGGCTGTATAGTATGCCTTGGAGTCAACCCTAAGGCAAGAGTCTCAATATCATCAAAGACTTTAAGTCACCAATATAGGATGTGCCACAATATCATTTTAATACTGTTAAGAAATAATTATACACATACATTGGGAGCATGTGTCATTAATGAGGGCATCATCAGGATGACAAAGTTGGGTCAAAGGAAGTTAAATTTATATACACAGAGTCAATGGAAAAGAAATAGAAAATAAAGAACAAAATTGTTAAATATGGTACAAAACTGGCTACTGTTGTCTTACAGGGCAATGAAAAACAACCTTTAGAATTCTCTTCTCTATGGAACAGAAATAATTTGTATCTCTTCACAATAAAATGTTTTCATCTTATCAGTTTTTTTACAAGATAATATGTACTCTTAAAGAGTTATTAAAAGTCCTACTCAATTCCATTGCTGTCAAGTAGATTCCAACTCATGGCAACTCTATAGGACAGAATAGAACTGCCCCATAGGGTTTCCAAAGCTGTAATCTTTATGAAGCAGACTGCCGTATTCTTCTCCAGCAGAGCGGCTGGTGGGTTCTAACCACTGAACTTACAGTTAGCAGCCGAGTGCTTAATCACTGTGCCACCAGAGCTCCTTTCCTAGTCAATAAACCAAAACCAAATCCTTTGCCATTGAGTCGTTTCTAACTCATAGTGACCCTAGAGGACAGAGCAGAACAGCCCCATAGGGTTTCCAAGGCTGTAATCTTTATGGAAGCAGACAGCCACATCTTTCTTCCGCAGAGTGGCTGGTGACTTTGAACTGCCGAACTTTCAGCTGGCATCTGAGTGCTGAACCAGTATGCCACCAGAGCTCCTTTTCCTACTCAACAGTAAATACTAAATCAAATAAATATACCTTCTTCTGTAGAGTCAGAACCTTTTTCAGACAAAGTCCCAGCATGACAATGAAGGTCATGTAACTGTTTGTGTGTGTGTGTGTACATGTGTTTGCCACTTGAGTGGCGCAAATGGCTAAGAACTCAGCTACTAATCGAAAGGTTGGCAATTTGAGTAAACCAAGAGGCTCCTCAGAAGAAAGTCCTGGTGATCTACTTCCAAAAAGTCATAGCCATTGAAAACCCTGTGGAGCACAGTTCTATTCTGACACTCATGGACTCGCCATGATTCGAATCAACTCCACAGCAACTGGTTTGGTTTTTGTTTTGCTGTTTTTTTAGTGTGTCTGTGTGTCTGTGTGTGTGTGTGAGTATGTCTGTGTGTGTGTTTGACCTTACTTTGATTTTTTTTTTTTTCCTTCTTTACAGGAAGAAGCTGTAGACCCATCCAATCTAAGGGAATAGCTGCAGGGTTTGATACAATGGACAGGTTAGCAGAAAGTGTTTAACTAAAGATAACTAGATGGGCATCCGGATACCCTGGCACAATCCTAGGAGCAAAAGGAGAGGAGAAATGCAAATGACTACAGCCAATATTTCCACCAGCAAGGGAGGATGGGGATTTGTATACGGACATAGCAAATAATAATAATACACAAATGAGATGTATTTGCACAACCTAGTGTGAAGAGTAAAAGTAATGCTCGATAACAAATAGCACAGTTAGATTATGAGATACCAGAGGCTCACAGAGGAACACAAGGACCTCCTTCTATCTTTATTAAAAATGTCTATACTTACTCTGCTGCAAAGGATCTCTTTAAAGTGTTAAAAAGCAAAGATGTCACCTTGAAGTCTAAGGTGCGCCTGATCCAAGCTGTGGTATATTCAATCACCTCACATGCATGCAAAAGCTGGACAATAAATAAGGAAGATGGAAGAAGAATTGATGCATTTGAATTATGGTATTGACGAATATTGAATATACCATGAACTGCCAGGTGAGCGAACAAATCTGTCTTGGAAGAAGTACAGACGGAGTGCTCCTTGGAAGCAAATATAGTGAGACTTCCTCTCACATACTTGGGAGGGACCTGTCCCTGGAGAATGACATCATGCTTGGTAAAGCAGAGGATCAACAAAATAGAGGAAGATCTTCAATGAGATGGATTGACACAGTGGCTACAACAATGGTCTCAAACATAGCAATGATTGTGAGGATGATGCAGGACTGGGCAGTGTTCAGTTCTGTTGTACATACGGTCACTATGAGTTAGAACCAACTCGACAGCAACTAACAACAATGTGCTTACTCTAGGTTGTGATTCTTACAGTAATAAAGGTGACTGAATTAGAATGAATTAAAGGAAACATCATAATATGGCAAAAGGGCTGTCAGAGGTTGGGAAATGTTTACTTCTTTGATTTGGGCTTAAAACATCATATAACCTGACCCTATCATAGTGGTGAGCATCAGGCTATCATACATTTTCCACACTTCCACCAACCAGACCAGCTTGATACCTCTCTACTGTAAGCTGAAGTCAAGGTACGGTAGGGAGCATGACTACAAATGGCGTCCTGATAATTCCTGGTGATAATAACACAGCAAACTGTTTCTCTGTTCTCTTATTACATTTGCATCCTGTTGTGTTAATGGACATTCCTGGAATTCTGTTCCTTTCTCTGTCATTTACTTAACTGTGAAACCTGAAGAAAGTCACTTATCTTTTAAGGCCAGCGTTTTCTCATCTATGAAACTGAGGGCCAGACCCAGCCTCTTTCCAGCTCTCCCAGTCTATGCTTAAACTTATCTGACCACCAAGTTCTTTATCTAAGCAGATCTACCCAGCATTTGAAACCTGAGCTTCTGATGAAGTAGCCAGGCATAAAGCAAGATTGAGAAATGTCTCTTTTTTAAATAATAACCTAATTACCAATATAAATTAGAATGATTTTTTAACTATGCAAAATGAAATTTAATTTTTCTAAATAATTGAAGCATTTCAAACTATGCCTTTGAAGAAACTAAAGCTGCAGAAAAAAAATCTGTGTCAACAGTCATAGAAAACTCATTAGATTCACTAGACTCTTACTGGATGGGAGAGAATGTTTTAAAAAATAAACAAAAACATACACACAAATTTCATGTAAAAACTTTTTTAAAGGCAAATACATTTACCAGACAAAAGGCAGGGAGAAGAAATTCACATGCTTCTATTTTGCCTGGGGACACGTCAATGCAATTCTGGAAACTCTGAATCAACGCAAACAGGTAAATGGAGAGGATTAAATTTCTTCAGTTCAGTTGGACTTGAACCTCTCTTTTAGACAAGTCCCTCATGTCTTACACACGTCATAGCATTCTGGATACCTAGTTTACAGGCACAGACGTCTGCAGACAACACTTACTATTTTCCAATATTTCATTTGCAGTAAATATCAAATTCTCTTCTCATTGGGCTTGGGAGGCAGAGGTGAGACAGCTCGGTCACCTTTCAACATTCTTGACTGCAAAGGACCTTCTGCAAACATCAAAGAATAGCCTTCACGGCATTCAGCAGAAAATAAACAAGGAAGCTCATACTTATTCTACAAACTCCGGGGAATACCTGAAAACTGGACGATCTCAGTCATCAAAGAAAGTGTAGGCGTATCGAGCCAGGCATCAGGAGTGCAGACCTTCCTTGAAGGAATTTGAGATTAAATGATAGCTTTTCATAGACACAGGAACTCCAGCGGAAAAAAAAGAAAAGGCAAAACCTGCCTCTACAGAAATGCATTAACTCTCAGAGGTATGTTTTCAGTGCAGTGTGCAAGCAATTTAGCTGCTAACTCCAACTGACATTAATGGTGGCAATGCAGTTAAATCCTAATCTGCCACTTTCAACCTGGACCCTACAGCTTTCTTTCCCTGCTACCAGAGAGTTCAATTTGTCTCTGACGGGAAGAAAAGAAAAAAGAATCTTCTGGCATGCAGCATCAGGCGTCAATACATTAAAGTGATATCCATTCAAAAAGTACTGACTTTGAGACGAGTTTCTGTGAATTTTTGCCAAGGTCGAACTGGGTAAAAGATAAAGAATATACATGGCTTTGTTAGACCAATGAGCAAATGCTTACTGATTTTCTTAGCGTGTTAGAAATTTAGATTTTAGAAACATATTTTCTAATATATAATCCACTAATTATTTTGGCAGCATCTATATTAATATTTATTTCAGTGCATTTTCCATTAATCCTTCTGGGGATTTTTTGCTACTTATAGGTGTACTAAAGAGCCACAAACCCTCTTCCTAGAAAGATGTACATATATCCAAAATTGTTAATGAAACTTCATGGGGCTTACAGATTTCCTGAAACTTACTTTTGGATAACCTCCAATTTAAGAATCCCTAATAGATGTAAACCCTGGTGGTATAGTGGTTAAGAGCTAGGGCTGCTAACCAAAAGGTCAGTGGTTCAAATCCTCCAGGTGCAGCTTAGAAACCCTATGGGGCAGTTCTACTCTGTTTTATAGGGTTGCTATGAGTTAGAATCAACTTGATGGCAAGGGGTTTGTTTTTTTGAGTTTTGGAATCTAACAGATCCACCTGAATACCATAAAACTGCTCTCTGCATTTCCAGTGTGAGAGCAGTAAATGTGATTTGAGTCATTTAAATGAATGGTACTAAATAAAGCTACTGTATTTTCCATTACTTTTGCTTTATTTAAATAATGAAAGAGACCTCTCAGTATTACCATGGTGCCTACAGAATGGTATATGGTACGTTCTGTACAAGAAGTGTGGCCACTTTAATAAATCTCATTAGTCAGCCCGTCAATTCAGTTAAAACAATCAACGACCTGAGCATTAACAACTACTCATTTTATTCAGCGAACTCACCAAGGCTATCTGTTCTTTGCACGTTATACTTGGTGAAGCCAATTCATATTCTGTGCTAGCTCACTGCCAACATCATTCTCAGGATTTTAATCTCTTATGAAATGGTAAACAGGCTGCACTCCCCTTCAGCATATCTAGTAACAAGTCATTTACTGAAATGACAATAGCAATAAATTACACACTTTCCAGCTTGTATACTATGTCATGTCAAAGGCAAAGCTTTAATACTACCTGGTTAACATTTGCCTTTGATTGAATTCCCACCATGTTCAGGGCACTGCAGGGAGTTAGAAATGGAAGTAGGAAACTTGATTTCTGCCCTCAAGGGTCTATAAAATCTTGTTGGCAGACGGGAGAGGGATGGACACAACCAGTACAAATATGAATACACATATACAAACCTGGAAACACAGTCACAATTTACTACCACTACACAGAGTGTTCCACAAAGGTTAAGTAACAAGGGGGCTGGGAATGATGAACTCAAAATGATGCCAGTCTGAAAAAGTGTCAAGAGCTTTGGAGGAGGTGAGGGGCATGATTTGAAGAAGAGCAGTTTTGAAGGCATTTTTTCTGAAATTATACCTGAAATTCCTCACAGTTAGAAAGGATAATATGTACTTGAGCAACACATTTGTTTGAATGGAATTAAAAATAGAATTGAATCACCAGAAATTAGGCATTTAGAATCTATCAGTGTGAAAAGGTCCCACATCTGAATAGGAATGACCCCGCCCAGACACCCATCTCTGAATTCTATTTGTTCTGCCCACTCTGAATAGCTAAATAATTAGTAAATCAGAACTTAGCCCATATTATTGATTAAATACGTCAGCTTATTTTAATCTATGTTGATAGTAACACACAGAGATTAGATAGATAGGTAGGTAGATAGGTAGGTAGACAGGTAGGTGGATGGATGGATGGATGGATGGATGGATAGGTAGGTAGGTAGATAGTATAATAGGAATGGAGATGTTGTTATTTGCAATTCCAACTCATGGCATAGGGAAGCAACCTGCCAGTCCTGACTTCCGAGGCACTTCTGGGTAGCTTTGAACTGCCAATTTTTCGGGTAGTAGTTGAGCACTTAACCGTTTGCGCCACCCAGGGATAGCTGCTAAATCACTTTCACTAGTCTATTAATGACATACTGAACTACACGTGGCTAGGGAAAGTTATGTTTTTATTCTGATCAAACACTAATTCCAACCTCAGAGTCAAGGTCCCAAATCAGAAAGATTCTAATAAAAGAGAACCTAGGAACTCTCTTCTTCCTCTCTCCTTTTTCTGAACTCCCGAAACACTTTATTACTACTTCCCTTATGGGATTCAGTCCAGTTCTCTACTTGTTGCTGTGAATGTGGGTTACCTTCTTTGCCTCCGTAACTCACCAGAAGACAGACGGAAGCCTGTTCAAAAACATGGGGTAGGTTCCCAGGGAAGGGGTGCTGTATGACAGGACCAAGCTTCCTACCAAGTAGCTGTCATACATTATTGTTCCTTAGGACACTCAGGCTGCATCCATGTTGAGTAATAACCACTGTATAAACAAGTGCCTACAGAAAAGGGTTTAAAATTTGGGCAGCAGGATGTTCTCAAAAAGAGAAGTGATCAAAAAGTAAAAAAAAAAAATAATTTTTCCTTACAAAATCACATGCGTAATATGTTATTTGCTCTGCAGGAAAGTATTAATTCTTAGCTCTAAAAAGAATGTTAATAGCAATCCAAATGACACCAACACCAAAGGTGTATGCTAATAAGGCCATTATGTGAAGCAGATGAGTAAAAAAAATATATAGTTGGGCAATTTCACAAGTATTATTATAAAGCACCTGTAATGACTTTCCAAATGTAAATTGAATCTTTTTTTTAACTAATGGTCATAAAATGTTTCATGCTATTTCAGATTTAAATTACAGAGGATGAAGAAATATCTTTATTACTGCTTAGAAAGTAACACACAGTCCATTCTCTTCTTAGGAATTTGTCATGTTCTTGTCTTCATTCAACAGAAATAAGACATGTAAGAATTTGACATAACAAATTCATTCTTTAGAATATAAATTGACTCATAATGCTCTCAGTGATCTTTTGATTGGCAGATAGTACCATGCCAGGTGGTCAGAATTGGTGACCATAAAATGTCAGGAAATTGAATGATATTTGATGAAGTATAGATTCTTTCATTTTTTTTTTAATTCCCACAAGGTAGAGATCATATTTTATTTACCTCCTAAGAACCCTAACCCTGTGCTTTTCACACTGTACATACCCCTTAAATATTTGCTTAATACAGCTTTCTTCTCAAGGCAGACTAACCAGATTTACCATTTTTAGAACACATTTCCAGTGAAAGTAATGTTACTTTATCCCAAGGAAGCAGTGAAGCAAGCTATCCATTGTAAAATAAATATAATCAGAGAGTTATTAAAGTGATTACTTATAATGATAATAATGACAAAACATCTGCCACGCAAGTCAAGATTTATTTGGCTGCACATAAATTAAAGTCCCAGAACAGTCTGAAACAGGAAAGAAAGGGTACAATCAGTAATCCACTGATCGTTAACAGAAACAAAATGTTAAGTTTTAGCCTTGACCCAAATTTACTATCTATCATTCTTCCCACTGGAAATAGAGGATTCAGCATTATTAAGTCCTAATTAGAATTTCTGTCCTCCTCTGACCTATGTTTTCATACTTGCTTCCTAGTGGACTATTGACTGAAGCTAATTGACAGGTACTTCAGTGAAAGACAAATCCTATACAAACCCTAGAATCCATAAAAATCAACTCAGGTGCCTATTAAGAATGTGGTTTGCTGGACTCCACCTTCAGGGATTGTGATTTCGCTGGTCTCAGGTGCAGCTCTGAAAAAAAAAAAAAAATTTAAAGCAATCCCTTCGAAATAGGTGTCCATGTTGAACATACTGAGAAACATTCAACAAACAGCAGCTCTTAGGTATTGGCCATGTATAAATACAAAACTTAATGCAAGGAAATGCAATAGTCACTTTTCAGTATTTCCTAGGCTTAGACCATCTCTAAAACTCCACAAGCTCCCCTACTCAGAGAATAAACAACAGTGAAACCCAGCAGGTAGAAGACTCCATAAACAATTCTATTTATTTATCCCCATTAAGAAGTTTTGTTTTGAACTTGCCCTATTTGAGGTAGGTACCCAAAAAATGGTCATTTGATTGATGGCATCATGAAAACACATTCTGAACAAGCAGAGACAGCCATATAAATCATATTGCTTTTAGGAAACTTTCCATCATTATGCACTCATACTCCATAGAAAAAGTGTCATAATTTGGAAAAAGTGGAAACATGGACTATAAAAAAAAAATAGGGATAAAAACTCCCCATGATGTCTACCGCCCATATTCTGTCTAATAGATTATAAAAAGCACTTTAAAAAAAGTGCTCCATTCAAACTAGATTAAAACAGTGGGCAATGCCATACTAAAAAGTCTCAAAATAAAATAGCAATCTAAAGAGACTTCAAAAAATATAAATAAGCTGTGTCATGCCAATTGAGCTAGATGTTCCCCAAGACCATGGCTCTACATTCTACCTTGGTGAGTAGTGTCCGGGGTCTTAAAAGCCTGTGAGCAGCCATCTAAGATATTCCACTGGTCTCATCCCTTCAGGAGCAAGGGAGAATGAAGAGAACAGGATACAAGGAAAAGATTAGTCCAAAGGACTAATGGACCACAGCTACCAAGGCCTCCACCAGACTGAGTCCAGTACAGCTAGATGGTGCCCGGCTACCACCACTGACTGCTCTGACCAGGATCACAACAGAGGGTTCTGGACAGAGCTGGAGAAGGATGTAGAGCATAATTCTAACCCACAAAAAAAAGACCAGATTTACTGGCCTAAAGGAGACTGGAGAAACCCCGAGAGTATGCCCCCAGACACCCTTTTAGCTCAGTGGTGAAGTTATCTCCGAGGTTCACTGTTCAGCCTGGGAGTGGACAGCCCCATAAAACCAGATGAGACTGACGAGGTACAGGAGTCCAGTGACAAGGGCCAGAAAGCAGAAGGGGAGAAGGAAGCTGGTGATAGGGAACCCAAGGCTAAGTAAGGATATTGTTGATGTGTTGTGAGATTGTTAACCATTGTCATAGGGCAACATGTGTAGTAACTGTTAAATGAGAAACTACTTTGTTCTGTAAGCCTTCATCTTAAGTGAGAATAACAGCACAATTCGAAGAGTGTAGTCAATGTCACTGAACTGTGCATGTAGAAATTTTTGAAACGGTGTATCTTTGGCTATGTGTATTTTCACCAAAAAAAAAAAAAGGTTGAGAAGTTAGAAGGTTGATATGTTGTGGGGTTGTTAACCAATGTCATAAAACAACATGTGTACTTCTGTTTCATGAGAAACTATTTGTTCTGTAAGCCTTCACCTGAAGTACAATAAAAAAAATTTAAAAAATATATATATAAATAACATTTGTGCAGTGGACCTTCTTATACCTGACCTTATTTGTATGCCACAATAATTCTGTGAGGAGAGAAATATTTGTATTTTATCATTTGAATAAACTGAAGCTCACAGAGATTGGAGCCTTTGCCCACTCCCGTTGCCATCAAGTCAATTCCGACCCATAGCGACCCTATAGGACAGAGTAGAACTGCCCCATACGGTTTCCAAGGAGCACCTGGTGGATTCGAATTGCCGACCTTTTGGTTAGCAGCTGTAGCTCTTAACCACTAAGCCACTAGCATTTCCATTTTCCCATTAGCACCTAATTAGTATTTACTTGTTCTGCTATTTAGCAGAACAAGGAGTTAAACCTAGATTTCCTAGCTTCAAATTTCTTATCAACTGCCTAATTCAGGGTCCTGAAATTTCAAAGTATATAAAGCAACGGTTCTTAAGTGCAGTGCTGCAACCCACCAGTAATAACATGTTTCACAAATAACTTATGAATAATAATGCTTTTTAAAATAAATTATGGAATATTCAATGATATTCCTAATATAAGAGCAGTCTCTAGCACATACATGGGCATGTATTCTTTATTGGGAGAAGAAAAGTCGGACATGCAGTTAGAGGACAGGTAATTGCAGATATCCCAGTTCAAAACCATCCACTGGGTTTTCATGTGTAAGTCACTATAAGGTAGAGAACAGTTGCCCTAATATATACTCATATGTCCACATAATGTTTAGATTTCAGCACTTATATAAAATCATAACTCAAAGCTGTGCCTTTGTAACAAATAAATAATGATAACAATCATAATCATAATAATACAAAGACTATTTAAAGAGGAAAAGGCTCTCTCCTCCTCATTACAAGTTATCTGCTGTCTTCAAAAACTTGGGCATGACTCTGGAAGTATTTTTTCTCTCCAGGTTTTTTTCCCCTATGTTTCTAATAGGAAAATAGAGTATCTGGGAGAGTGCTTGCCACAGAGCATGTGTTGGATAAATACAGACTGAATGTTTAAGTCAAAGAATTGAACTGACAACATAAGGGATAAGAAGAGTAGAATGAGGGGGAGACTGGGGTTATTACTATCTTCAGGTTACATAGGGAGACATTCCAGGAATTGCAGGAATATCAAGTGAGATGTTTCCACAAATGAATGCAGTGCTGGAGGTGCTCACTCTTTATGCCAAGAAATTTGGAAGACACCTACCTGGACAACTGACTAGAAGAGATCCATATTTGTGCCCATTCCAAAGAAAGGTGATCCAACAGAATGCAGAAATTGTCCAACAATATCATTAATATTACACACAAGTAAAATTTTGTTGAAGATCATTCAAAAACAGTTGCAGCAGAACATCAACAAGGATCTGCTAGAAATTCAGGCCAGATTCAGAAGAGGATATGGAACGAGAGATATCATCGCTGATGTCAGATGGATCTTGACTGGAAGCAGAGAATACCAGAAAGATGTTTACCTGTGTTTTATTGACTATGCAAAAGCATTCGACTGTATGGATCATAAGAAATTATGGATAACATTGCAAAGAATGGGAATTCCAGAACACTTAATTGTGCCTATGAGGAAGCTGTACACAGATCAAGAGGCAGTTGTTCAAACAGAACAAGGGAGTAATGTGTGGTTTAAAATCAGGAACGGTGTGCATCAGGGTTGTATCCTTTCACCATACTTATTCAATCTGTATGCTGAGCAAATAATCCGAGAAGCTGGACTATATGAAGAAGAACGGGGCATCAAGATTGGAGGAAGGCACGTTAAGAACCTGTGTTATGTAGATGACACAACCTTACTTGCTGAAATTGAAAACGACTCAAATCACTTACTGATGAAGATTAAAGACTACAACCTTCAGTATGGATTACACCTCAACATAAAGAAAACAAAAATCCTTACAATTAGATCGATCGGCAACATCATGGTCAATCGAGAAAAGACTGAAGTTGTCAAGAATTTCATTTTATTTGGATCCATAATCAGTACCCATGGAAGCAGCAGTTATGAAATCAAACGATGTATTGCATTGGGCAAATCTGCTGCAAAAGACCTCTTTAAAGTGTTGAAAAGAGAAGATGTCACTTTAAGGACAAAGGAGTGCTTGACCCAAGCTATGGTATTTTCAATCACCTCATATGCACGTGAAAGCTGGACAATGAGCAAGGAAGACCAAAGAAGAATTGATGCCTTTGAATTATGGTGTTGGTGAAGAATACTGAATATACCATGGACTGCTAGAAAAATGAACAAGTATGTCTTAGAAGAAGTATGGCCAGAATGTTCTCTGGAAATGAGGATGGCAAGACTTCATCTCAAATAGTTTGGACATGTTATCAGGAGGGACCAGTCCCTGGAGAAGGACATCATGCTTTGTAAGGTAGAGGGTCAACAAAAAAGAGGAAGACCCTCAACAAGGTGGATTGACACAGTGGCTGCAACAATGGGCTCAAACATAGCAGTGATTGTGAGGATGGTACAGGACTGGGCAGTGTTTCATTCTGACGTACATAGGGTCACTATGAGTCAAAAGCAACTCAGTGGCACCTAACAACAATAACAACAACATAGGAAGACACTGAGGCTTCTACGATTTAAGTAGGATCACATAGCTTTAAATGATGGAGTAGACTCTTAACCCAGGGGGCCCTACCCCAGGGTCCACATCCTCAACCATTGCATTACTTCACCTTCTTGTGGATTACTCTTCTCTTGCTCTTAAATGTTTAAGCTGGCATAATGCCTCCTAAGGGAAAAGATGAGGGATAGCACTAAAGGATTTCAAATGTTTTTCAAAGTATAAAGTCTCGTCAGAGAATTATAGAATGCTAGAATTACGAAGGACCTCAAGTATTACCTAGTCCAAACCCACTGACATCCACATTAGGAGTCACTATATATATACATAAACACACATGTATATACACATATATGTATATGCATGTATGTATGTATATATATATACACACACACACATATATATATACACATACATATAAAAACAAATAGCCTTAGATAAGTTAAGGTGCTTGTTCAAGATCCTAGAGCAAGTCAGTGACAGTGCTGGAACGAGTATCAGGTCTCTTGACAATTAGTTCAAATCACTCTCCTCTGTTTTCCCTGTGCTTAGATTATATTCTACCTGCAGTGGAACCAGCAGGGAGCTCAGATATATATTAACGACCCTTAGATTTCTGACCTAATATTTAGCTGCTCCTATTGCTCATGGAAAGGAGCCCTGGTGATGCAGTGGTTAAAGAGCTTGGCTATTTACTGAAAGGTCAGTGGTTCCAACCCACGAGCCACTCTGCAGAAGAAAGATGTGGCAGTTGGCTTCCTTCAGAGATTTCAGTTCTGGAAACCACATGGGGCAGTTCTACTCAGTCCTATAGGGTTGCTATGGGTTGGAATTGACTTGACAGCAATGGTTTTTGTTTTTTAAATTGGTCATGGTGTTGGATGATGTGTTTACAATATAGAATCATAGGCTCCCACCCCCAGATTGTGAAGGATCCCTGGAGATCTTAATGTCTATTTCCCTACTTCTAATAATCAAGACAAGGCTTGATCCTACAAAACCGACCTTCTACTTGGGACAACCACACAATAGACAAATGCAGAGGAACGAAAAATTTAGCACACTGCACTTTGATGTTTGATGAAATGTTTGTTTCTCAGTAACTGCTCTTAATCTTTCTCCTGAGCCTTTCATACAATTCAGTAGGAGGAACACAGAGGAAAAGAGAAACTTTTTTTTTTTTTTTAATGAACATTAGCATCTCAGTATGTTTAGGTTTAAATAAATTCTTCTATTCATTCTTTTTCTGGTAAATTATTAGTCTTTTATTTTCTCCCGTATTCTTCTCGCTCCTATGCTTCTCCAAAATGGTATCAGATGGTATCTGGAAGTGTAAGATACTTTGTGCCATCGTAACTGCAGGGACGAAGTGGCCATCTAGTCTAGGCTGTGTTTTCTGAATCCTTGCCGGTCTCAGATACAGAGTGGCTCGTCTGGTCTGACCACAGAGCTGGCCTTTCAAAGCTGTGAGTTTGGCAGCCACCAACTCTAGTGGAAGAGTCTACAGCTCGTTGGCTTCTTTATCCTGATCACAGGCAGATTCTTCCAGCTCTCCTTCATGGCCTTACACTTAGAAATCCTGCATTCTCCCACACAGCCGCAGAAGCAAAGCTCCTGCCTGGGGTTCACCTATCCACATCTATCTAACCACCTCCACTCCTCAGTGTTATGCTCTAACTCCTACACCTTGCTAGAAGCTGCATCCTGCTGAATGTAGTCCTCTCCCAGAAGCCTGAAGTCTCTCCAAGGCTATACTCACTAACATGTACTCAGCTTTTATCATGAGAAAGAGAAACCAGAGGCATTAACCTTTCCTCATACCTTGCTGCCCTTCTTCCCACAATCCTCTAGGATCAGAATGGATGGGATTCTCACCCACTCCATCAAGTAAAATTCCCATTAAGACATAGTCTCAGTTTTTTCTACCCATAGTTTATCATAGACTTTTATAAAAAATTATCTTGGGGGTAGTTTTTGATATGTTCCTGGAAGCTAAATGAATTTAGAAAATTCTGTTTTCCCTCCCAACTCAGAAGACTTTCATTGCTCTTATCTTGATGGGGACTCAAAATGCTACTCTGGATGTTAATAGCTGAATATTGACTTTATTTTAGCATCTTTGCTAATACAATCCCAATTCACCTCCAAGTTAAACAAAAGCCTCTGGCTGAAGATAGTGAGACCAGAAACAAAGAAATGAAAAAAAAAAAAAAATACATTAATGTATTTTAGAAATAGTATCACTTACACCACCAAGGCTTGAGCTTAAATTTCAGGCTGCAGTCAGTCAATATGAGGAGAAACCACGGCTTGCTCTGAACTTCATGCAGCTTTCTCTAAAATGCCGGGAACTGCCGCAGTGGCTAAGTTCCCAGAGTCTAAGAAAAGGTATACAACTGTAGAGACCATCTGGACATTGCTTTGTCTCTTGATCACACCGGCCCCCCTTAACTAAGGGAATCAGGGATGGAATCCTTACCTTGAACCTTTGCTAGACCTCCTAAACCTAAAAGAGGCTTTTACAACTAGGTCCCAGGAATGAGTAACCTGTAGATAGCAGATTTGTTACTCTTCAGTTCGCTAGGTGAAATGTAAAAATTTCTCTCTAATTCTGAAAAGCCACAGGGTATATAAGTGAATAAGTCCCTTTGAATAAGATCTCCTTTACCTGTACTATTGTCTGCTATTCATTAGCATGTTTCAAACAGGACATTTGTAGTATGAGTCAGATCATCAAAAATTTCCATAACCCTATTTTGCTTTGTGTGAAAGAGAACGAGACATCGTTTTGCCTAGTCTTTTTCTTGAGACCTATCAACACAGCCTCCTTTCCTTTAATAAAAGTAATTTAAATTTACAAAATAAGTTTTTTAGATAAAAAATGAACTGTGTGGATCTTTCCTGTGTTAAAATATTTTTAGTAGTAAGGACACACTTAATACATTTTTTTATGTTAAAATTGTTGAATGTTTTGAGGCAGGCAGCCTCAGAGCCCAGTCTTGCTAAGAGACACCTGCTCTGGCTTATCCTCCTACCCCGAGCAGAACAGCTTGCACAGTCTTCTGAAATTGTCCTTGACAAGATAACCACAAAACGGGCAAAAGCATAGCTGGCCTCAACTGGTTTTAGCAGGTTTTCTATGCTATCTTAACACTTCAAGTGACCTATTAGCTCAATAAGTGTGAAATACCTATAAGCACCCGCCTCTAGGTGGACATTTAACATACTTACTGAACATACTAATGAAGGAAAATCTACCTCTTCCTCCATCCAGGGGGATCCAACCCTTGTCTAGAGAAAATGCATAGTCATTCTCAAGCCCTGAGCACTTACACGAAGGTCAATCCTGAATATTCATGATAAGTTTACATTTCCTTGTCTCCTCTCCGTAAAAGCCTGCCTCCCCAAACTGCCTGCAAGCGGTCTCGGAGGCAGCAGCCCCAATTGCTCCTTTCCTTGTGCAATGAAATAAAGGCATCTTTCTGCTCTCCCACCTCTGCCTCTTGTTTATTGGCTGTAACAGGTTGCGCAAAGCAGAATCTTGGGTTTCCACCCAGCAACATTTTGACCTTGAGAGACAATTCCCGGTACGGAAGGCTATCATTAATCTGCTTATTTAACATTTGAGACCTGATGTATGTAATCATGAATCTGCTTATCTAACATTTGAGACCTGGTGTACGTCCTCAACAGTTCCAACCCGTCAGCCACTCCTGGGGATAAAGATGTAGGAGACTGCTTCTGTAAAGATTTTGGCCTTGGAAACTCTGTGGGGCAGTTCTACTCTGTCCTATAGGGTTGCTATGAGTCAGAATCAACTCAAAGGCAACGGGTTTGGTTTTTTGGGGCTTTTTGTATGTCCTCAGCATTGAATAAAGGTAACACCACACCAATTTCAAAACAAATTATCCTTAATACATTTGTAATAAACCATCTTGAAATAACATGGTTGTATCTTCTGATTTATGAGAGCAATATCTGCTTATTGTAAGAAATTCAGAATGTATAGAAAAGTATGTAATAGAGACTAATTGAAATCCTACCACTCTGTAATAACCATTCTTTAATATTTTGATGTATATCATTCCAGATTATATATATTGTATGTGTTTATATGTACTTACTGTGATGGTCAGTTTTATGTGTCAGCTTGACTAGGCTATATGGTTCCCAGTGTTTTGGCCAAATACTTGTCTAGTTGCTCTTCCATAATGTAATGTAATCACTTTCCATAATGTAATCTAATGTAACGTAATCAATCAATCCATTGAAAGAGGAGTTTTCTTAAGTGTTGTTCTGCTTCAGACTATAGATATTTTGGCAGAACTCTCTCTCTCTTCACCCTGTACTCTTTTGCTTGGCCTATGGACATTGGGATACAAGCTTGCAGGACTCTCCAGCTGCCTGCTGACCTATGCATTTCGGACTTGCCAGCTGCCCCACACCCACCAATCACATTAGCCAATTCCTTGAAATCTCTCTCTCTCTTTTGTTTAAATGAGAGAGAAAGAAAGAGAGAGAGAGAGATTCTGTTTCTCTAGAGAACCCTGGCTAATATACATAGCTTTGAAATAATATGAGACTATAATAAATGTATTAACTTTGGAGTGTTCATAGATCATTTCACACGCTTTCCACCAAAACTGAGAGAAAGAAGTCTGTTTCTGTTATCACAGATGTTAAATTTCTGAGCCTTTTCTGTACTTTTATGACACAGAAACAAGGAAGTGAGTAGGGAAAAGCATAACTGGAAGAACAAAGACAGGTAATTTGCTTTAGGAAAGACTCAAACCTAGAACTAAGGCTGAAAGGTGCTG
>NW_004444077.1:896508-906601 GCF_000243295.1 Trichechus manatus latirostris
AAAATAAATGCCTCCAATATATCCTTTTAGCAAATGGCTCTCTTTTATAATTTTTAAAGTCCACAGTTTCCTGTTTCTTTTTTTTTTTTTAAACAGGCACATTACATAGAAATAAATACTTTCCTAATAGTTGTTTCAGTTTTTAAAAAATCCTTCTAAGTGTTCTTTTTCTAGAAGTTTCAAGCCTTCATCCAGTTTTGGCAAGGTTGGGGACTGCCTATTTTGACAATATTTTCTACTTATAACGAAATATCCATAAGAATATCATTATTTCGAGAAGTGGAGAGAAAATATCATGCTTCTGCTGTTTCAAATGCCTTATCTTTTCTTATTTTGTTTTTAGAAGAAATGATAGTCCTACAAGTAAAATATCAATTTTCTAGGAGTTACAATAATATAGAATTGTTAATCACTACAGCTGTCCCTTAAATGTTGATGCTATCCAAGATTTCATCTTGACCCTGTTTCTTTCACTATGCAGTGACCGTATTTAAATTTTATCAAGCACAAACTAAATGTGTCTAAAATGAACTCATAATTTCTCTCTCTACCCCCCAACACACACACACTGCTCTTCTCCCAATAGTGTTTTCTTGAACAGTTGAACTATAACAAATGACAAAGTCATCCTAGACTTTCCTCTGTATTCCCAATATTGAATCAGTTACCCGAGTCTTATTGATTCTATTTCTTAAATATCCCTTTACCCATCTCTTCTCCACTCCCATTGGCACACTCTTAATTTGGATCTTGATTACTATAATAGCCTTCTAGGCTTTTTCCCTGCTTATAATCTTCTCATCTAAACTTCAGTCCTCCCAAATCAATTCTCCTTAAGGCTATCAGAAAGAGTCTTTTTAAAATTCAGATCTGATTATATCACTAATCTTCTAAAAAGCCAGACCATCAATTTTCAAAGCTCTTTAGCTTGACACATAATTCTCCATATATTCTAATGCCTGCCTACTGTGCAGTCTCATCTCTATAACCATTTGTATCACACACATCCTCTACATCAATGGCTTGATGAGGCCACAAATGGCTGAATGTACCATGTGCTTTCTCTTGTCCATTTACCTGCACACATTATTTCCTCTTCTTAAACTATTCTCCCTACCTGTTGCATAGATAATGTATATCCTCTAAGACTCAATTAAAAATTCATGTCTCCCAAATGACCCTTTGGTGAAACATGAGATTAAGTTGAATATCCTCTTCTGTAATTAGTGTTCTTCCTACATGCTTATTTATAACATGTGCTTACTCTTTTTCCTCTGTTAGAAGGATAGCTTCTTTTTTTTTTTTAATCGTACTTTAGATGAAGGTTTACAGAATAAACTAGCTTCTCATTAAACAGTACACATATTGTTTTATGACATTGGTTAACAATACCATGACATGTCAACACTCTCCCTTCTCGATCTTGGGTTCCCTATTACCAGCTTTCCTGTCCCCTCCTGCCTTCTAGTCCTTGCCCCTGGGCTGGTGTGCCCCATTAGTCTCATTTTGTTTTATAGGCCTGTCTAATCTTTGGATGAGGGATGAACCTCAGGTGTGACTTCATTACTGAGCTAAAAGAGTGTCTGGGGGCCATACTCGTGGGGCTTCTCCAGTCTCTTTCAGGCCAGTAAGTCTGGTCTTTTTTTCTGAGTTAGAATTTTGTTGTACATTTTTCTCCTGCTCTTTCCAGGACCCTCTATTGTGATCCCTGTCAGAGCAGTCAGTGGTGGTAACCAGGCACCATCTAGTTGTACTGGACTCTGGTGGAGGTTGTGGTAGTTGTGTCCATTAGTCCTCTGGACTAATCTTCCCCTTGTATCTTTAGTTTTCTTCATTATCCCTTGCTCCTGAAGGGGTGAGACCAGTGGAGTATCTTAGACGGCTGCTCACGGGCTTTAAGACCACAGACTTTACTCACCAAAGTAAAATGTAGAACATTTTTTATAAACTATGTTTTGCCAATTGAGCTAGTTGTTCCCCAAGACCATAGTCCCCACAGCCCTCAGCCCAGCAATTTGGTCCCTCAGGGAGTCTGGATGTGTCTACGGAGTTTCCATGACCTTTCCTTGTACAAGTTGTGCTGGCTTCCCCCGTACTGTGTACTGTCTTACCGTTCACCAAAGATACACTTATATATTGTCTATTGAGTGTTTTTCCATCCCCACCCCTCCTTTGCCTCGTAACCATCAAACATTGTTTCTTTTTGTGCGTAAACATTTTCATGAATTTTTACAGTAGTGGTCTCATACATTATTTGTCCTTTTGTGATTGACTTATTTCACTCAGCAATGATGTCCTTCAGATTTATCTATGTTGTGAGATGCTTCGAAGATTCATCACTGTTCTTTATCGTTGCGTAGTACTCCATTGTGTGTATGTACTACAGTTTGTTTATCCATTCATCTGTTGATAGGCATCTAGGTTGTTCCCATCTTTTCGCCATTGTGAGCAATGCTGCAATGAACATGGGTGTGCATACGTGTATTTGTGTGATGACCCTTATTTCTCTAGAATATATTCCTAGGAGTGAGATTGTTGGATCATATGGTATTTCTATTTCTAGCTTTCTAAGGAAGTACCATATCATTTTCCAAAACGGTTGTATCATTTTGCATTCCCACCAGCAGTGCGCATAAGAGTTCCGATCTCCCCGCAGCCTCTCCAACATTTGCTATTCTCTGTTTTTTTTTATTTTTGCCAGTAATGCTGGGGTAAGATGGTACCTCATTGTGGTTTTGATTTGCATTTCTCTAATGGCTAGGGATCATGAGCATTTCCTCATGTGTCTGTTAGCCACTTGAATGTCTTCTTTGGTGAACTGTCTGTTCATTTCCTTTGCCCATTTTTTAATTGAACTATTTTTTTGTTGTAGTGGTGTTGGATTTTCCTGACGATTTTAGGGATTAGACCTTTGTCAGATTTGTAACAGCCAAATTTTTTTTCCCAGTCTGTAGGTTCTCTTTTTACTCTTTTGGTGAAGTCTTTTGATAAGCCTAAGTGTTTAATTTTTAGAAGATCCAGTTATCTAGCTTATCTTCTGGAGTTTGTGTTGTTAGTTATGGTTTGTATCCTGTTAAAGCCATGTATTAGGACCTCTACCATTGATCCAATTTTTTCTTCTATGACGTTTACAGTTTTTGGCTTTATATTTAGGTCTTTGATCTATTTTGAATTAGTTTTTGTGTATGGTGTGAGGTATGGGTTGTGTTTCATTTTTTTGCAGAAGGACATCCAGTTTTGCCAGCACCGTTTGTTAAAAAGACTGTCTGTTCCCTCTTTGATGGACTTTGGGCCCTTGTTGAAGATCAGGTGACCGTAGGTGGATGGATTTACTTCTGGGTTCGTAAATCTGTTCCATTGGTGAATGTATCTGTCATTGTACCGGTACTAGGCTGTTCTGACTACCATAGCTGTATAGTAGTTTCTGAGGTCAGGTAGTGCGAGTCCTCCTATTTTATTCTTCTTCAATAGTGCTTTACTTATCTGTAAAGGGATAGCTTCTTGACCAAAAAAAAAAAAAAAGGCCTCTCTCTCTTCCATACATGTGTCCCCAGCACCTAGCACAGTCTCTGGACAAAATAAGCCCTCAGAAAATGAACGCATTAGATAAGGATCTCCTGTCTTAAAGGTATATGAGCAGGGGATGTATTTCCACCTAGCCAAGATAGCTTCAAAGAGACTGAACATGATCAAGTCTGTTTAGAACACTAACATTCCATGATTTGAGACTATAGTATATATAAATCAATTAATAAAATTACTGAAACAATGTAAATATATTTAGTTATTGTCAGAGCCAAGCAGTTGTTTGGGGGGGCTTTGGTTCCCTACCCATAACCCTCATTAGTCTTTCAAAATAATTATCAAGTAAACATAAACTAAAATTACATTTATAAAAAAACATAGCTGTTGGGAGACAATTCTCCATGGATCTCTCACATTTACATACTTCTTGTGAGCAGAGGCTCTGTCCCAAACTATGTTTGCAAGGATCTTTGTATAGTAAACAGTATTGGAAGATAGAGATAGTGTCTCCCTTTGGAGCATGGGGCAGGTGTGTTTACTGTCCATTATAATAAAGATAATGTCTCCCCTTGAGACAAAGGGTAGGTTTACTTGCAGTCCATACAAAAGATCCAAGTTTCCTAAACTTGGGGTTCCTCACCTATGATGAAACCCATAACATGTGTAACGTTCTCTTAGACTCTTCCACATCACACCCATGGGACTTGGAGGCAAGGGGAAATGACAAGCTCTTATCTCATGTGGTTTACTGTACAGTGATTAGTAAATTCCCTGTCTTGTACCAAGTGCCTTGTGTTATCTTCCAACATCCACGAAACTGTAGCAGGCTAGCTTGTTAGCTTGAAAGTAGAACACATTCTCAGGCCTGTCACAGTTCTTGACAGTAGCTGTAAGATAAACACTTCCCTTCAAACCAGATTTCCATTCCAAAACCCATCCTGCACAGAAATTCTGGAGGAGCTTCCATTCGCAGATTGCCATGGGGAACAGCACATTGTTGGCCCTAATACCTTAAACATCCAAACACAGGAAACCACCTTGATCAAGCAACTTCTTTTTATCAAGAATGTTAGTCCTGCTGTACTTCCCCATTATAAATGAAAAACTATGATTCTTACCCTTGTCTCAACCCAAGTTATTCATGTTTAGCCTGATTTTGGACTTGATTATAGGAGGAGTTCGTTTGTTTTGTTTTTTAATCTTTTCAAGAATACTTATAAGAATCAGCCTGGGCCATTGAAGGAGGACATAGCTGATTAGAGCTACCAATTGCCAATCATATTCAGCATTTGTTCCTCACAAGCTTCAACTCTGATGTGATTAAATTATTTTGGAGCATGCCCGTGAGCTCACTGATGCCAAAACCATGAATTATCCAACCCTTTATTTGGCAGAGTCTATAACAATGTTGGGGCCCCGGTGACTCAGTGATTAAGTGTTCGGCTGAGGTCGGCAGTTCAAATCCACCAGGTGCTCCTTGGAAACCCTATGGGTCAGTTCTACTCTGTCCTATAGGGTTGCTATGAGTAGGAATTGACTTGAAGGCAACGGGTTTGGTTTAGTTTTGGTTATAATAATGCTTTACCATTAGAAGGTAATGAATACACCTTTGTTTAAAATAACAAGCAAAATTAAACTAAAAGACATTTTATTTCACTGAAGTCCTGGTGGCGCAGTGGTTGAGAGATATGGCTGCTAACCAAAGGGTCAGCAGTTTGAATCCACCAGCCACTCCTTGGAAACCCTATGGGGCAGTTCTACTTTGTCCTAAAGGGTTACTAAGCTTCTTTAAGACATAGAGTTAAGTCTTCTTTGCAAATCTCGTGGCTTCCAATAGAAAGTTATTATTAGTGCAGTAACTCCTTTTTAAAAGTTTTGTTTTGAAGATTTATTAGGCTCAATAGTATTGATACATATTTGAAAAAGTATATGTGTAGTATGAGTGTATGTGAAAGAGAAGCATATTGATCCAATCTGTAGATTATACTTGTTCCACCCAGGAATTCTGACTACTTCGAATACTTCTTTTTGTTTCTTCCCAGGATATTTGGAGACACCACACTGACAGCCACTTTTGTCTTGAACCACACTTCAGTCTTCTCTCAGTTAAAAACTTCCAGGATATTAGCTGCAAACTCGTTATATAATACTCCATTTTTCTTACCACTATAGTTAAGTGCTCAAATTTTTCATACAGCATCTTTCGATCTGTCCTTATCACATCCCTCTCAGATAGATTCTATTTACCCTCATTTTCTAAATGTGGATACTGAGACACAGAAAGGTTAAGTGATTTGCTTCAGGCTTTCATAAGACACAGATGAAAATTCCCTATCTCCTCACTGGCAGTTTCCCTTCTGATACATGAGACAGCACTGCCCCTCTAAGGCAGCTGATGGTATATAGGGAGGAATGATAGAGGCAGGATTGACTCTTTCTTTCATCCAAGGTTTTACAGGAGATTGAATGGTCTCAAAGCTGCTGAGTATTCAACTGCTGAATCATTTGTTCTAATCATTCAAACACTTTAACACACCCCCTCTCTCCATAAATCAGAACACAGACTTCTTATTCCAAGATGGTGAAAGCCTGTCTTTTGACAGTGGAAGGTGAGCCTGATAAATATCTTGAGGTGGTAGTATATATCTCTTACTGACAAGATCCGATGGGATTGTACATTTAAGGGATAAATTCAGTGTAGAATAAAGAAGATTAAATCACATTCTGGAGAAAACCACATTTGGGAGAAGAGGTGTAAGGATCAAAACTGTTAGAAGCTTGTTACTGATAGGGCTATAAAAAAGGACCAAAAAAAGCAAAAAGTATTATTAGAAAACAGCTTAGAATCTGGGAAAATAACCTACCCATTTTGCAGATTAATCCAGAAACATGAGACTATATAACTAAGGCCACATAATGGTGCACTTATGTTCAGTCCATGGCTACACTTCAAGAGTCCTTTCCTCAGCTACCCACTTGTAGCAGATGCCTCACCCTTGGCCTCCTGGGATTCACCTCTACACAGTATCCCTGACACCTATGACTCTTAGTCTGGGAGCCTTGTTTCTAACCGCAGCGTCACTGTCAGCCTGCAAACGGGGCAGGACAGAGGTGCCGGAAAGTTAACGTCCTAAGAAAAGCTGTCAACAAATGATAATCAGAGACTTGATAGACAACGCCCCAGCTTCCTCACTCTTGGGATAGCTCTGAGGCCTCTTCTACACTGTCTCCCAGAGTTCCCCGGTGGGATTAAGCTCAAGTTGCTCACAGTAGTAACTTACTAACTTGACAACACACTTCCTTTTTGAATTCCTTCCTTTCTTATTACAGTTTCCTATTTCTCTATTAATGATTTATAGGATTATCTCCCAAATAAATTACTCCTAACTCAAATATTTTCTTGAGGTCTGCTTCTGAGGGGACTCAAGCCAAAGTACTGTCTCCAATGTCCCTCTAGCCTAAATCATCATTCCTATTTATAGACTTAAGACCAGTCAGCAAGTGATCCAGAAAGACCTGAACAAACTCTAAATCTGCTGTGAAGCTAACCAAAATTCTCCCTTGAGAAAATTATATTCCTCCCAATTTTATAATAGTTCCAGTATTTAAATATATTCATTTTGAAATTGTGGACTCTGTTGACTTTCCTCTTGGTCTATAAATAGGTTCATGTCTGTCCCCCTCTGAAAATACTTAACGCTACCTTAACTCTGTGGTCTTTTCTAGTATCTGCTCTACCATTGGTCTTTCATTCTTTAAGTATTCTGTCTCAACCTCTTCACTTACTTAAGCCTATTGCAGTCTTGTTTTAGTGCTTACCAATTCACTGAAACATCTCTGGCAAAAAAGGCTCAGTGAACATACTGCCAAATCTGATGGACACCTTTCAATTCTTACCTTATACAAAAACTTTTCGTTTTAATACAGTCTAATTTTTTTCAATTTTCTTTCCTTTATACTCTGGGCTTTATGACATTCTTATCCCAGTATCAAAAAATCATTCTCCAGTATTTTCTTCTCAGGGCTTAAGACTTGAGTTTTACATATAGATCCTTATTCTTGTTGGAATTTATTTTTGTTTATCCTCAGAGGTCTTCATATGTATGAGAAATTTGAGAACTCACTTCTTCGAAAACCCTCCCATTCGCAGATTCTTCGATGCTTCTCTCACCTGACTCTCCTCCTATCATTGCTGTCACCGCTTCATGTGTCTTCTGTGTGTTCCTCTTCTGCTGCTTACTTTGGGAATTTCCTAGGGTCTGACCCTTGGCCAACTCTTCTTTTCACATCACATTCTCCTCTTGGGCAGTCTTATCCCCAAATTTACAATTATACTCACAAATACTGAATAGGTACATTTCTTATTATATGCACTCACTGCCACTGAGTCAATTCTGACTCACAATGACCCTATAGGACAGAGTAGAACTGCCCCACAAGGTTTCCAAGGCTGTAAATCTTTATGGTTTACTGGTTAATCTGTCCCTGGTAGTGCAATTAATCAAATTAGAGTAGATATCCATAAAAAAACAGCCAAACCCGTTGTTGTCCAGTCGATTCTGACTCATAGCGACCCCATAGGACAGAGTAGAAGTGCCCCATAGAGTTTCCAAGGAGCACCTAGTGGATTCCAAATGCCGAACTTTTGGTTAACAGCTGTAGCACTTAACCACCATGCCACCAGGGTTTCCATAGGCATCTTAAAGTCAACAAATCCAAAAGTGAGACTTATTTCCCCCGTCCCACCAATGGAATGTCTACTCTAGTCTGATTAATCGCATTACCAGGGATAGATTAACAAGTAAGCAAGGTATGCATGCGTTTACGGTAAGCAAGATTCTCAGGGCTTACTTGTGCTTACTTACTAATCTCTAGTGCACAGTTTTACCTGTTTTTCACCCAAGTGTGCACTATAGATTACTAAGTAAACACAAGTAAGCCTGTGCATATCTTGTTTACTGGGTAATCCGTCCCTGCGCACTACCGTTTACACATGCCAGAAACCCAAGAGTAATCTTAGATTTTCCTTCCATTCTTGCCCCAAATTACACTTCATTAAATTACCCATTAAGTTCTGATGACTTTAATTCTCAGTTATTTATGATATCATCTCCTTGGCCCCATTTATATATCTACTAATCTAGTCAGCACATTCATAATATTTTGCCTAAACCTTTGAGATACCTTCTCCAACAATCTTGTTTCAGTACTATGCCACTCAAACCCATCCTATCCGATGCCCCCAGAGTGGTGCAATAGTGTTGGCAATTACTACTTCTCACCAATATTTTGAGTTTTTCTCCCCTCCTACACAGACAAAAACTCCAGCCTTCCCAGATCTCTTACAATAAATTTATATCTCTTAAAATAAATTTATATGATTTATTTGGCCAATGATTTGTATGAGGAAGTGGTTCTTTCCAGATGGAGGTGATGAAAGGTCCATTTGTGAGTCTCCAGTCTCTATTCCCCTGCTTCAATGACCAAAAAGACGGTGCAGATCTGTCAGCTAGGGTTCCCAAGTAAATATTTAGATCTCAACCCCTAGCCAAAGTGACTAAGATTTGAGGATTAATTTGTTACCAAAGTTTAACAATCTACTCTGAGTGATGTCAGGAGCTCTGATGATGCAATTGTTAAGCAACTGGCTGCTAACCAAAAGGTCAGTAGTTGGAACACACCAGCTGCTCTGCAGGAGAAAACACCTGGTGATCTGCTCCCATAAAGATTAACCAAAACCAAACCCATTGACGTGGAATTGATTCTGACTCACAGCCACCCTATAGGACAGGGTAAAACTGCCCCCACAGGGTTTCCAAGGCTCTAAATCCTTACAGAAGCAGATTGCCACACTTTCTCCCCTGGAGAAGCTGGTGAGTTTGAACAACCTACCTTTTAGTTAGCAGCTGAGCACCTGACCACTGCATCACCAGGGCTCCTCCCTGTAAAGATTACAGCTTAGAAAACCCTATGGATCAGTTGTACTCTGTCAAATAAGGTCTCTATGAGTCGAAATCAACTTGATGGCACGAAACAACAACAACACCCTGAGTGATAGAGCATCTAAAACAAAATTTTAATAATGTCACACTCTTATTAAAATCTTCTAATAGTTTTCTGATTGCTCCTGAAATATAGTACAAACATCTTACATAGCAAAAGAAAGATTTTCAAAATGCAGCCTCTGCTCATCTTCATCTCCTATGCTCACTACACTCACTAATACAATGAATGTTTATTTTTTTTCATATACCATACAACTCATGCCTGCCGATTTTTGTTCATACTTCCTATTCTTGTCCTTCTATTATTTAATTGGATAACCCCTATTCAAACTTTAAGACTCCACTCAGGTGTAAACACATCCAAGAAGGCTTGTTTGAACTTGCAGGCTGATTGTAAACTTCTCCAGGTCGGAGAATGATTGATAGCTATCTTTTTATCCCCAGCTTCTAGCACACTGCCTTCTACTTAATAGGCACTCCAGAGATATTTCTTGAGCTGACCTTGTAACATAATTCCAAGACAAATAACTGAAAATGAAAGATTCAGGCATTTAATAAGCCTT
>NW_004444077.1:910497-912039 GCF_000243295.1 Trichechus manatus latirostris
ATAAGACAATAAATTTGGTCTTTAAAGCAACCTTTAAAGAAGGTGGTATTTTGTATGGCAGACATGGGAAACTAAGACAGAAGTCTTCAAGAGCAGACAACAGCAATTTAATGTCCTCTGACCCACAAACAACTAACACTTTATAAGAAGGTGGCATCAGAGTAAGAACTAGCTGGTTAAGATCTGAGGCTCTCATTCTTCCTCGTTATAGTATCTTGGCCTCTCTGACACCAGTTGCCAATCAGGATGTGCCCCTGGAGAACGTTTCCCTCTCCATACCCTCTCTCTTGCTGCCTCAACGGCCTCAGCCATCTCATCCTCAACACTAAGGCTGGTCAAGCACAACGTTTTTAAAAAAATAATGGTCCAATTGATCTCCTAATAGTTTCTCGAATATCTTTTGAAGATGCTTTAAATTATTGTTAGGCTGAACTCATTTTCACTCCTGACCTTTAGCAGACATCACTTCACATTGATTTTCACCATTTCTGATGTGATTGAAACTAGACTGAGTCCAGCAGGAGCAAAAGTCCATCCACAAGAGCAGCTTTTCAAATATCTATTTACTGCTCACCTGTGCAAAGGCAAGATTTGAATCTAATTATGGAGAATCAAGAAAATCCCTTCACTTCTTCTCACTTCCCCAAAGTAATACAAAAGCCCCTCAGGGGATACCTACTGTTATCCTTATCTGTTCTCACAAACTTTCATCTCTGTTGATCCCAGGCTCAGTAACATCAGAATATTTTACTTTTTGAGGCATCCCTTTATCAATTCTTTCCAGCATGAAAAGCTCATATTAAAGTGAGTACCTGAGCTCTGCCCCAAGGCAATATTAAACATTCCCTTTCCTACTAAATGATTTTCTGTCAGCCAGTGTGTTTGGCACCCTTGGGGAAGGCAGTGATTCGTTTATGGTGAATCATGCTGTGCACTCATAAATTTAATCCTCCAAATCAATAGCATTTAGATTTTTTTTTTTAAAAGATAACTAAGGTGCTATCAATAAGAAAAAGATCTCTTTTCTTTATGGTCAGATCATTTTCACAAATCTAATTATTTGGCCATTGGAAAACCACAGTGTTATAATGTCTATTTAGTAGGAGACTTCCCAATTGAGTATGTTAAAACATTAACATGTAAAGACTCAGAAAGTGTCGATCAAAAAACTCCCAAGAACGATTCATGACCACTTTTAGGATATGGCATTAAAGATAGTTTATCTCTATTCACCAGACATGAAGAAAGCAGATAAGTGGCTCTAAACTGGCTGCAAAGATGATCAGATAATACAGTCTATTCACTCTTCTCCGCCATGAATCACGGAGTTTTATATTATCCACTTAATATCCTCCTGCACTTTACAGCCTAATATAGGAATGTCAAACATTTTAATTCACCAAAGGACAAATGAGTCATACACGTTACAACTCAGACACAGGTCTCACTGTTTATAGACATGCTGAGGTGGCAGAGACATGACACCTTCATCTAAAACTAGGATTGGATTTCAGACGGATTCCATTTTTGACAGAGAACTCA
>NW_004444077.1:914921-916460 GCF_000243295.1 Trichechus manatus latirostris
ATCCAAAAATATACAAACAACTCTTAAGATGCCACAATAAGAAAATAACAACAAAAACAATTTAAAATGTGCAAAAGATCTGAACAGACACCTCACCAGAGAAGATACCAAAACTACCAAGCCAAATCCTTTGCCATCGAGTTGATTCTGACTCACAGCGATCTTATAGGACAGAGTAGAACGGCCCCACAGGGTTTCCAGGCAGTGGCTGGTGGATTCAAACAGCCAACATTTTGATTAGCAGCCCAATGCTTAACCAGGGCTCCAAAGAAGATATACAGATGTCAAAAAAAGCATATGAAAATATGTTCAGCACATTCTTCACTAGGGAATTACAAATTAAAACAATGATATACCACTACACATCTATTACAATGGCTAAAATCCAAAACCCAACCACATCAAATGCTGACAAGGATGTGGGATAACATCATTGCTGATGGTAATGTAAAATGGTACAACCACTTCCTCACTTTGGAAGATAGTCTGCCAGTTTCTTACAAAGCTAAACATAGACTTAACATACAATCCAGCAATTGTGCTCCTAGGTATTTATCCAAATGAGTTAAAAACATATGTACATACAAAGACCTTCACACAAAGATTTATAGTAACTTTATTAATAATAGCCAAAAGTTGGAAGCAATCAAGTTGTCCTTCAATAAGTGAATGGATAAACAAACTATGATACATCCATACAATAGAATATTATTAAGTGATAAAAAGAAATGAGCTAGCAAGCCTTGGAAAGATGTGGATATATCATAAATACATATTACTGAATGAAAAAAGTCAGTCTGAAAGATTTTAATAGTACGACATTCTTGAAAAGGCAAAAAATATAGAAATAGCAAACAGAGAATTGATTTCTAGCGGCTAGGGAGAGGGGTGGTTGAATAACTGAAGCACAGGACATTTTTAAAGGCAGTGAAACTATTCTATATAATATTCCAATAGTGGATACATGACACTATGCATTTGAAAAATTCATAGAACTTTAGAGCATAAAGCTTAAACATTAAGATACACAAATGTTTTAAAAATTATTTAGGAAGTTGGGGCATCCCTGGATGGAATGCAGAATATGCCAATCTATCCGTATTAAAAATGTATGAAACAACCTCATTAAAGGGAGAAAAAGGTACTAACCTACCTAACTTTGGAAACAAGCGTCTGAAAGACTAAAAGCAAGGGGGAAAGTATGTAAGCACTGTGCTCTAGTTAATGAAGTTATTTCCCATGGGTGTAGATTAAAAATTCTGATATTGCTGTACATGTATAGTGGAATTGAACAGTTAAGTAATCAAGTAGAGGATGGTAGAAACAAGGTTTCTCACTAATGGAGTGAAAGGTTACAGACAAGCAAGGGCAGGAGACTTGAATGAGCTATTCAATGCTGGGTTAGAGTTGGAGACAGAAAGTATGAACTCATGATTTGCTTAATATAGATATAGACAGATATGTATACACATATTTATAGATATGTGTATATACACTGATTTGTGTACACATATATTTTCTTGCCCTGTCAACTAAAAA
>NW_004444077.1:918157-919350 GCF_000243295.1 Trichechus manatus latirostris
GCCCAAAGGGATCTACTGAATTCCAGACAAACTCTTCTTTACCTCCATTATGTAATATCAATCCAGTTTCCTCTTGGTAATCAGGATCAATCACACCAGCCAGTATGATAACTCCTTTCTTTGCCTGTTGATCCAGAGGCGTAAGGAGGCAAAAGTGGCCAGGTGGCATTCTTAGCTTCCAGTTCAATGGAATCAGTGAGAGCATTCTTCCTTTTGGAACGAAGACCTCTAGATGTGCAGAGCATAATGTCAGGGGAAAGGAAGAAAAAATCTTGCAAGTGAGTCAGTAGGGGTAATAGTGAGTGGTGTCACTCTCATTTCCACCCCTTGATTCCTGGACCAATGAATCCTGGCTATGGGAGAAACAGCAACATATATTGGACACTGGTTTAGAGCACATACAGCCATTAGAGAACATTGCCCAACGCTGCAAGGTATTGTCACCTAGCTGGTGCCATAATTGTGTCTTTAAGAGGCCATTCCATCGTTCTATCAAGGCAGCTGCTTCAGGATGATGGGAAACATGGTAAAACCAGTGAATTCCATGAGCATAGGCTCACAGCCGTACTTCATTTGCTGTGAAGTGAGTCCCTTGATCAGAGGCAATGCTGTGTGGGATACCATGACGGTGGATAACGCATTCTGTAAGTCCATGGATGGTAGTTTTGGCAGAAACATGGAGTGCAGGGAAGGCAAATCCATATCCAGAGTAAGTGTCTATTCCAGTAAGGACAAAACGCTGCCCTTTCCATGATGGAAGTGGTCCACTGCAATCAAGTTGCCACCAGGTTGCTGGCTGATCACCTTGAGGGATGGAACCATATTGGGGACTCAGTGCTGGTCTCTGCTGCTGTCAGACTGGGCACTCAGCAGTGGCTGTACCCAAGTTAGCCTTGATGAGTGGAAGTTCATGTTGCTGGGCCCATGCATAACCTCCATCCCTGCCACCATGGCAACTTTGTTCATGAGCCCATTGAGCAATGACAGGAGCAGCTGGGGAAAGAGGATGACTGGTTTCCACAGAACATGTCACACTATCTACTTGATTGTTAAAATTATCCGCTGCTAAGGTCACCCTTTGGTGAAAATTCACATGAGACACAAATATCTTCACTTCTTTGGCCCATTCAGAGAGGTCTATCCACATACCTCTTCCTCATAAATCCTTGTCTCTAATTTTCTAATCATGTTCC
>NW_004444077.1:920698-922056 GCF_000243295.1 Trichechus manatus latirostris
TTGCTGGCCTTGACAGCTGAAGGCAAACTGCTTCTGGTGGTCCTTTGAAACAAGTATGGAGAAAAAGGCATTAGCCATGTCAATAGCTACATACCAGGTACCAGGAGATGTATTAATTTGCTCAAGCAATGAAACTACATCTGGAAAAAGCAACTGCAGTTGGAGTCACCACCTGGTTAAGTTTTTGTTAATCTACTGTCATTCTCCAAGATCCATCTGTTTTTTGCATAGGCCAAATAGGCAAGATGAATGAGGATGTGGTGGGAATCACCACCCTTGCATCCTTCAAGTCCTTGATGGTGGCAATAATCTCTGCAATCCCTCCAGGAATGTGGTATTGTTTTTGGTTTACTATTTTTCTAGGTAGGGGCAGTTCTAATGGTCTCCCCTCAGCTTTTCCTACCATAATAGACCTTATTCCATTTGTCAGGGATCCAGTGTCGGGGTTCTGCCAGTTGCTGAGCATATCTATTCCAATTATGCATTCTGGAACTGGGGAAATCACTACAGAATGGGTTTGAGGATGCACTGGACCTACTGTGAGACAGACATGAGCCAAGAATCCATTAATAATCTGACCTCTATATGCCCCCACTCTGACTGGTAGGCCACAGTGACATTTTGAGTCTCCTGGAATTAGTGTCAGTTCAGGGCTAGTATCTAGTAATCCCCAAAAATTCTGATTATTTGCTTTTCCCCAATGAACAGTCACTCTTGTAAATTGTCATAGATCCCTTTGGGGAAGGCTGGAAGAGAGATTAACAGTATAAACTTTTGGCAGTGTATTGGAGACCTTCCTCAAGGGGACCTGCCCTCCCCTTCATTCAAGAGACTGTGGGTCTCTAAACTCGCTCAAATCTGGGAATTGATTGAGGGACCATGACTTGCTAGTCTGGTGATTTGAGGTAGACTGCTGTTCACCTGACCTAGAATTCATCAGTTCATACAGATCAAGTAAATATTTAGTAGATTTACTATCTATTTCACTCCTAGGGACACCATGACTAAGTAGCCCATGCCATAAGTCCATATGAGTCAGAGTATTCTGATTACTGCTTTGACTCTACTGTCTATTACTGTTACCATGCCCGCCTTATCTTTGTCAATTGAGTGTCATCACTTAGCCCCTACTACCACGGGGTCCAATCTGCCCCAATGTAGTTAGGTGTCTTAATTCAGTTAAGGCAGTTCCCACTGTCAAATCTAATTTACATAAAATAGAAATCACAGCACTCTTCAAGGATGCTGGAGCTACCTTCACAAATTTGTTCCTCACAGTTGTGGTAAAAGGTATGTCCTCTGGGCATTACATGTGTGGGTCTGTGGATCCACTCTAGCATGCCAATTTCCCTAAGCCT
>NW_004444077.1:925443-926490 GCF_000243295.1 Trichechus manatus latirostris
AAAAAAAAAGTACACTGTCCTTATTTAGAAAAGTAGATCCTAATCTTTTTGTTGCCTTCATACATTTTAAAGTTAAAGAGCCCTGTCCAGTTGTATTAGAAACAGATATGTGAACTTAAAAGAACTCATCTGACAATTATATTGCACAGAAGGATCTACAGTAAATTATACCAGGTAAGTAACAAATCTTTCAGAAAGTTGCTTTAACCAAATTCCCTATAGGTGTGTTGCATAATACAAAAGGATGGCTTAATATTAGTTAATCTGTTAATGCATTAAATCACATCAATAAGTCAAATGAGAAAATATATAATCTGCTAAACTGTGGATTTCTTACTTCAAAAATACTCTTACATTAAGCCTAGAAGAATATCTCCTAATATCTAATACTGACTAGAGTCTTCTGATTAAGATGACAAAACAAATGACATTTTTTTCACCATTCCCCTTTCCCACACTCTATGAAACCCAACTGAAAGAACAGAAGGAAACAGACACAACCTAAAACCACTAACAATAATTCTGTTAAATACAATAAAACCTGGATCAAAACAAGGGATGACACTAAGGATACGTTCTAGATCCAAGGTAGGCTGTGACTTTCTCTAAAAGATGTCCTATTTGATTCACCTCTGAAACAATCCTTTCTTGAGTTAAGAAAACTATGATTTGGGGCCCTAAGACAACTACAAGAGACTGGGGACTGCTCCCCAAATGGCAGGAGAGGTGAGTGATGGAAAAACCAGGCTAATAGGATGTTTATTCTACAACCCAGCTTCCAGCCAATGGATACTGTTTCAAGTGAAATAGAGCTAGAGGTAGGAGGGAAGGGTGGGAGAGCAACCATCAGATCACAACACAGAAAGCCATGGACTCAAGGAACTTTACTATGAGCCACCCAGACTTCTTGAATTCCCTCAAGAGAGAATGGATATGATCACCCAAGAAAAATATCAACATTAACAACAATAATCATGGCGAGAGTTCTTAAAGACAATAAGAACAAAAGGAATCTGTAAATTACCTCCACAAAAAAATGATGTAACC
>NW_004444077.1:928922-930858 GCF_000243295.1 Trichechus manatus latirostris
AAAAGTTAAAGTTTTCTAATGATCTTTTTACAGTAAATTAACCACTAAAGTGAATAATAAATTATTTGATTTTTACTACATTGATGGAAAATAAGGGATTCAAAGCATTTGTAAGCACCCACTTTCCAGCCTTTGAGGATGTATTCTGCAGTTGAAATACTAACATTTTCTCTACACTTTTTTTAAATTATAAAACTTTAAGAACATTATTTTATTAATCAAATATGTAATTATAATCTTTTGATGCTTTACTGCATAGTCCTGGTATCCCTCTTCAGGTGGTATTACAGTAGTTCACTTGGATTTTTTGTTTGTATTGTGTTTACATAAGAATATATTTCTGCTGACTTCTTGCATGAACACAAAATTTAGGAATCTGGAGTTATAATCTTTTCCTTCACAGTTCTGTGTTCCCTTTTTTCCTCAAGCATTTAATGCCACAGAGGAGTAGTCAGAGGGCAAACCATTTTTTGTTCCTTTGTGTTTAATGTGGACTTTTACTTGTGAGAATCTTAATCTACGCACTTCAAATATTTTCAAGCCATCAACTACATTTGATGGTTGTTGTCCATTGATGAGTTTTGCATAGGATAACATGTCCACTATCTTTTAGAAAACTGAGGTCTTTATCTAGATTTGGAAAACTTTCATTAAGTGTTTTGCATACAACTAACAGTACAAAAAAGTATAAACAAAAGGAAAAGGGCAAGAGATAAGGTGGAAAGTGAGAAAAATAAAAGGCCAAAGGATCTAGAACCAGAATAAGTAGATGTTCCAGGTCCAATTCTGCCTCATATTAGTTATGTGGCTAAGGGCACATCACATCATCTCTGAGTTTCAGTTTCTGTATCTATAAAATGGAATTATAATCCCTGGTTTAAATTATGTGGATTAAATAGGAAAATAGATATGGCTGTGTCCAGCACAAAGTAAGACGATCAACAAATGTTTCCTGAATCTAAAGATGAAATTTTGAGCCAGGTCTGAATGACCAAACATTAGTGAATAGGAGGAAAGACATTTTAAGCACGAGCTATTATAAGCAAAGAATTTTATGTCGGGACATTCAGCAATGTTAGCAGATTGCTGAAAGAAATCTATGAAAAAAAAAATATATATTAATGTATCATTGAAAAGCCCAAGCTTTATTTCACAAACTGTTTTAAGACCAGCTCTAATTTCGTGTTCTGAGATTTTGTTGGTTTGTGGTCATATTTTACCCTCACATGTCATTTATTACATAAGCAATTTAAAAAAAAAAAACTGCCTCTTTTTATCAGGGAAATAGTTGTTTTCTTCCCTATGAAATATGAATTCAAGTGTCCTTCAAACCTCAAACACACTGTAATGATTCAGGTGTCATTGTCATTCTCACCTGTTTATACCTATAGGAGGCAAAGCTGTTTTCATTCAAAACAACAGGAGTACAAATACACCAATCCCTGCTACCTGATGCTGTCATTTGACAATGCTGAATGCATTGTCATTTAATAGCACCAACTAAACTGAACTCTGTTTTTTATAATTCAAAAAAAAAAAATTATACTAACAGGGCTTGAAGCCATGAAGAATTATAGTTCATAATGACCAATTTTGACATGTTTTATAATCCATCAAAATGTGAATATTACCTTCGGGTACAATTTATTTTTCCTTATCATAAAATTCTACCATAGTTAGAACAGTCATAGAAATAAAAAAATGAGTCCCTTGCAGAGGTAATGAAAGGAAACCCATTCAATCTTCCTTCTGATGTTTCATTCTGGCTTTTTTGACAGTTGAAGATACCAATGCACAATCAAATGCCTTTAGCACAGTGATGAAAAATGTAAGCATTAAGCAAATTTGGCCACATGAAGTAACTGACAGTGATGTAAAGAGGCTCAGTTCAGTGGTTTATAAAATATAAGAATCTGATCAAATTAATTTGGAATTA
>NW_004444077.1:932020-933465 GCF_000243295.1 Trichechus manatus latirostris
TTTATTTGTATTCCCTTTAGTTTCTTTTGGAGTTTATATAACAAAATGGACTATTATAAATATTTGCTCACATTAAGCCTACCAGAATTTTTAAAAGTTTCACTTCAGGGGTTTATAAGTCATCAACAAAATACAAAGGAAAGTAAACTAATGTTTCTTGGATAAAAAATTGCTAAGGGTTAGGCATTTTATACACATTGTAATTTATTGATCACAATAATTGAGCAAGGTTTTTACCTCTAATCAAAGATAACAAAATTGAGTATCAGTGAGGTTAAGAGACTTGTCTAAGATCACATATAAGAAGTGTTAGGAATAGATTAATAGCCGATCTATCTAGCTTTAACAATTACACACTTAATGTAAGTATCACCTTAACTAATACAAGGAGAAAAACCATATAATCATCTCAACAAGTACAAAACATACTTAGTAAAAGTTAATAGACATTTTTAATTTTCTAAATAAAAGAACTGTTAACTAAATGGTGAACTATAAACACTCTTTAATATCAGGAACAAGACAAGAATGTCTCCTATCACCATTTCTATTAAACTTTGTCCTTAAGGTACCAGCCAAGAGATTAAGAAAACAAAAACAAGTAATAGATACAAAGATCAAGGAAGAAACAAAAATATCATTAATTATAGGTAATATAAATGTTTATCAAAACACAAACACACAAAAACACACTAAACTAAAAAATACTGTTAAAATTAGCAAGAGAGTGCATCATGTTTGCTAGATATACAATCAAGAATCAAAAATTAGTAACAGTTCTGTACAACAGCAAAAGATCCCAAAATATAATTGTTTAGGTATGTCATTTTAATGACTAAGATGTGCCTGATCCAAGCCATGGTATTTTCAATTGCCTCATATGCATGTGAAAGCTGGACAAGGAAAAAAGAAGACTAGAGAAGAATTAATGCATCTGAATTGTGGTGTTGATGAAGAATATTAAATATACCATGGACTGCCAGAAGAATGAACAAATCAATCTTAGAAGAAACTACAGCCAGAATGCTCAGTAGAAGCAAGGATGGTGAGACTTAGTCTTGCTTACTCTAGACACATCATCAGGAAATACTGATCACTAGAAAACAGCATCATATTTGGTAAAGAAAAGTGTCAGTGAAAATGGGGGAAATGCTCAGTGAGATGGATTGACATAATAGCTACAACAATGAGCTCAAACATACAAAAGACCATGGAGATGGAGCAAACCTGGGCAACATTTCGTTCTGTTACATATAAGGTTGCCATGAGTTGGAGCCAACTCAACAGCAACTAACAACAGCAATATAAATAGAGGTATATAAGTTATCCAGGAAAAATTAACTAAAAATGTTTAACACCTTATACAGAAAATTATAACATTTTACTGAAATAATCAAAGACTAAATATATAATAATCATAGGTAAGAAAAATTTATTTCATAAAC
>NW_004444077.1:934534-935530 GCF_000243295.1 Trichechus manatus latirostris
CGGAGACTAGGTTGTTGTTGTTGTGTGCTGTCCAGTTGATTGTGATTCATAGTGACCCTACAGGACACAGCAGAACTGCCCATAGGGTTTCCTAGGCTATAAATCTTTACTGGAGCAGATCACCAGGTCTTTTCTCCCACGGAGTGGCTGGTAGATTTGAACTGAAGACCTTTCGGTTAGTAACCTAGCACATAACCATTCCAACACCAAGACTCCTTAACAGACACTATAGGGTCCACAAAAGTCTAAAATATTTGCTATCTGACCCTTTATTGAAAAATTTCCTGTACCCTAGAATAGAGAGCTGAAAAACAGATCCACGCATATGTGAACATGTATGCTAAGTGGGATAAATGGTATTGCAGGTAAGTGGAGAAAGAATAAACTTTTCAATGAATAAACCTCAGACATTTTTCTCCTAAGAAAAATAAGAAATTGGTCATTTACCTCGCATTACAAACAATTCCATGTGAATTAAAGACTGTAATTTTAAAGAAAAGTTGAAACAACATAACATTTTTAATAGAAGAATATCTTCACGAAGTCAGAATAAGAAAGAATTCCAACAAAGCACAAAAATCACAAACAAAGGGAAAGATGTTATTGATAATTTTGATTATATAGCAATTAATCAGGAAAACCACAACGGGGCTTTGCACACACTGTATCTGCAACCTGGAATTATCTGCTCCCAGATATCTACATGGCTAACTCCTCTATTAGATTGGGTTCTCTCTGAAACAACTCCTGAGACATAAACTTCAGAGCAAGTAGCTTATTTGGCAAGTGATTCCAAGAAGCATGAGGACATGAGAGGGAAAGTTGAACAGGAAAGCAAAGGAAATCAATACAGGGTATGTAAATGAGCAGGTTACTGCTGTTGACAACAGGGGGGTCAAGCCCCCTGGGGCCTCTGAGAGACTATGTTAAACATACTTCAGTTTTGCTCCACACCAGGGACAAAGAAGCTGGGACATTGCCCACCAACTCTCATCC
>NW_004444077.1:936229-938177 GCF_000243295.1 Trichechus manatus latirostris
CCCATAATCACTATCTTCTGACTCTATGTTATATACCTCCTAATTTATTTGTTTATTATTTGTCCACCCACAAGAATGCAAGTTTCATGAGGCCATTAGATGTTGTTTCATAAATTTCTTTTCCCCTCACCTAGAATAATGTTTGACACATAGTAGGTGTTCAATTAATTTTGTGTTAAATGAATAAATGTATGAATGAAATGCCACTTGATACACATATAAACGGCAAAAAATAAACTCTGAGAATATCAAGTATTTTGAGGACATTAGATAAAGGAAATTCTTATATATTGATGGTGGAAGTATAAATTAGATCAATAATTTTTAAGACCAGTTTGGCAATCTCTAGTATTATTAAAGTTAGACTTACACTAAGACTCATTTACTGAATGATGTAGCAAAAATCCCATTCCTGGTTTACAATTTATGGTAACTTATGCTCACATGCACAGGACAGGTTTAAGCATGTTAATAGCCTGGGCATAAAGTCATTTTACAGATACCAACTACTCTTGATGGTGCCTCAAATTTATAGATTCTCCTTCCTCCTCCACCTAATAAAACTAAATCTCATTACAAGAACTTACACTGTAAATCACTTCAGAGTTTACAAAGCCCTATTTAAATTGACCCTTCTTAATATCCTGTGGCGTCGTTGGTGCCAAGGACAGGGTGGTAGAAAAGACTCAGCCCTTGTTCTCAACCAGCATATTCTACAAGGCGAATAACATAAAAGCAGGTATTAGAATTTCATTTTACAGGTAGGTAAATGCAATCAGGAGTCCCTGGGTGGTGCAAAAGGTTAAGTGCTCAACTACTTGCAAAAACGTTGGTGGTTCAAATCTACCTAGAGGTGCCTCAGAAGACAGGCCCGGTGATTTGCTTTTGAAAGGTCACAACCTTGAAAACTCCATGGAGCAGTTCTACTCTGCACAAATGGGGTCACCAAGAGTGGGAACTGACTAGAAGGCAACTAACAACAACAAATACAATTGCAGAGATACTAACCGCATCGTCCAATGATACACAACCAACAGGTGGTATCGTCAAATTTAAATACTCTAAACCACACTCTTCTCACTGTGGTAAACTTGTGATTAAACTAAAAAAAAAAAAATTCTCAAAGTAATAAAAGAAGTGAAACCAATAAAATAATAATTAAAACATACTGGTGGTTTCTATGGAACTAAAACCGAGAACCAGGAAATATGTCCTTATAGCTTACATAAAGTCTTAGGGATGTTCATGTAAAATAAGTAAGTAGAAACCTGAGTTTTCCACTTGTGAAATTTAAAACACATTTGAAAGTATTCCACTCCAAAATATACATTGTTTTTTCTCGTCATATTATATACAGTATAATTTCATTTTTCCTTTATATGATTTTTCAAATAATTAACAATTTTTTTAAAGGTTAAAGTTAAAAAATAATTACATGATTAAAGAAAACAGTGAAAGAACTGGCTTTATTTTTTAAAAAATCTCTCTGTGTTTAATTCTAAATGTGAAATAAAGTGTTATTTTGTTTTAAAGGTTATTCAAGGATTAGAAGCTGGAGTTGGAATTCAAAGATTTCTTTCAAGTCCAACTCTAATTATTTTCTTTCTGAAGACATTGGATAAAGACTTTGCTACACCAGGTAGTTCAAATCTCACAACTGGATATATGCCTTACATTTATTGCCACTTACTATAGTTGCTTTATTAGTTCTATTCCAGCAGGCTTGTTTAGTGTTTCTAGAAGGTTTTGAGTCTCATGATCCTCTAAAAATGAAATGCGCTAAGTTCAAACTACATCAAGGCAGAATAGCAAGGCATAGAGTACAAGTAGGGGAAGTAGAAAATAAATTGATTGGGCATCAGAAAACTCAGATTTTGTTTCATAACCTTCCTCTAACTAGTTTTGTGGCTTTGGACAAGTTCATTTAAATTTGCTGAACTCTATTTTC
>NW_004444077.1:940021-941812 GCF_000243295.1 Trichechus manatus latirostris
CGTGATTTCAAGTATTCTCCCTCCAGCTGCAGCCACCTGGATTTTTAGAACTTGACAGGTTTATACTGTAAGTCAAGCTAGCAGTATTATTAATATTATTTTGTTATGACTCATTACTGAAACAGAAGTGCTTTACATAAATAACAGTTCTAAATATGTTTCATATAATACTTTGATTACTTTTTTAACATGAGTTCGTAAATTGATAGAATGGCATGATAAAGTATGTATTAAAAATGAATTAATGAATGAATGATAAATTTTGTAAGACAATTGGTCACTTTTATTCAAATAGACAATTTAATATGTATCCACATGACCCACCACTGCCCACCCCCACCCCCCCGACGGAGGACAAGGAGCCAGAGGCAGAGGAGCCAGAGGAAGAGGAGCCAGAGGAAGAGGAGACAGAGGAAGTGGAGGAGGAAGGCGAGGAGGAGACAATGGAGCCGCTGGGCTTTCTGACCAGGTGCCCTCCAGTGCAGCGCCCTGGACCGCCATGGGGACCTACTGTCCCCTTCGGGAAATCGCACTTCAAGTTCCTGGACTAATGCACCCCCGGGGTAGCCGAGATGATCACGAGGAACTGGCACCCATCTGGCATCAACGATCCCATTTTCATCTACTGAGCCTACCATCAGCGTCAGGGGGGTACATGCCCCCAAACCAGTTGTTTACATACTCGAACGCTATTTTCACTTTTTGCCTTTTTTCTAAAAGCAAAAATCCCCTTCGGGTTTCTTTTGTTAGAGTAAACAGGTATTAATGTAGGTCTTTCGTAAAAGTGGCGGTAAGGCGAATTTTTGGATAGCGGAGGAAACCTGTAATTGAAAAATTTTAGGCGTATTTATCATAGTTCTTGCTAGTAAGTAATAGACGCCAACTCTGAATGTCTTAAGCAAACAGCGTTCACAGAATCGAAGGCAGGCTTAGAAAAAGATAAGAAACTAAGATAACTCCAGAGTTAGCGATCAGGAAGAGTATCCCGTTAACTCTACACAACTATATTGCTACCCTTGTCATGACTGCACATAGCCATTACCAGTGGTCACCACTGGGGTATCCCATGTTGCCATTGCAGTCTGCCCCAAAATTTTATTCATCCTTTCCTTCTTATATCACTCACTCTAGGTGCATTACTTCTGGGAAAATTTGATTGGCTAAACATAGGTCACATGACCAAACCCCAGCTTCCAGGATTTCTCCTTTCAAGTTCTCTGACGCGAGGAGGGGCATTGCATCCCACCAGTACTACACACAATAAAAATAGCTCCATAAATGGGAAGGAAATAGTATGTTAGGATGTAAGGAGAGAATATGTTAAGGAGATAGTAATTATAGGGTACCCTGTAATATGTACAGGGCAAAGGTAGAACTGCAGAACATTCACATAACTGTAAGTTGACACAAACGTGTATTATATTTATTATACTACTTACCACAGTGGGTCATATTAATGTATGTGTCTGTCTTCTCAAGTGAGTTCTTTCAGGTCAGGGAAGATTCATGGATTCTTAAAAAAAAAAAAAGGAAAAAAGATTAATTTATGAAAACTGTTTCTCCTGTACTCGTCACATACTACCACATTTTATATAATAATTCTCATATATGTAATTTTCAGATGCTTTTTTGCCAGTTTCATCTAATGATATTTTTAAGATCTACAATAGTAACTCCTAATCAAAATGGACTTATGAAAATTAAACAATGGTTTTTATTCATCCTAAAGTAATCTACCTTCCAAAATATCTTTGGCTTATAAACTTTCAGAAATCCAAACATGCCAACCCT
>NW_004444077.1:943150-950191 GCF_000243295.1 Trichechus manatus latirostris
GCCAATGACTCTCAAATTTGCCTCAGTTACACTTTCGGGAGAGCTTGATAAAGGAAAGGACATTTCCAAAGCATGAAGAAGGAAGTTTCTCGGTGAGCAAAGGAAGAACATTGCAGACAGAGAAAAGAGCATAGAAAGGTAGGATAGCATGTTAAGCCCATTGATGTACTTATAAATGAAGAGATAAATTATATTCAGTAACTGATTAAATCAAATATATGTTCAAATGATATTGACAGAGATTTTGAAGTACAAGACATGATTCATGTAAGGTAAGCTCTTATCATTATAAGAATCCTGACATGAGGAAATGGTGAATATCTAGAATGTCTCTTTGTCTACAGGTTAATATTTGAGGTCTTGCTGTATGAGAAAGAGTTTAAGTGAGCTTTTGGAGACAGTAAGTAATTTCCTGAGAACTATAAACCATTTACCAGTTGAGAGTACAGCTTATGCCTCTCTGCCCTCCCTAAATAGCACGCATATTTTACTGTAAGCTCCTGCCAGTCTGCTGCTTCTCATAACTGATGCACCTCTGAGCTCAAACAACCACGCCACTCAATTTCAGCCAATCAGGCTTCATTTTTTCATCCTGTTTTCAGGTCACATTTGTGTATTTAAAGCAGCTGTGTTGAATTAGCTGAAACTCAAAACATTCAATGAAAGCCTTAAGCATATGACTACAGCTTCACATAAATATCTCTGACTCAAAGCTTAAAGGTAAAGTGCCACACACAAACACACACACACACACACACACACACACACACACACATTCAATCAGCAAACAATTCAGAAGGACAGCTCAAGTAGATAACAGTTGTCTGTGCTGTGAATTAACACTGAACTTCATTCCGAATAAGGGCAAGCCTAGAGAAGCAATAGTGTTTTATCACATATCTTCCTTTTTTTAGGTAAATGATTATAAGCTAAAGGAAAAAAAATTACCTTGATCACATTTTTAAACTAAGGAAACTAACTTTGGTGTCCATCCATTTTTCATTCACTGAAGGTACATGCACATACCCTAAATCCAATTACCTAATGCTGTAATTCAAAGATTACTGGGAGAATGAGCAGAACAAAGTCACTTGCCTTTAAGAATATCTCCAGTAGTTTAATATGTTGCAATTGCTTAAATTATTAACATCTGCTTGTCCTGAGCGTGTATATCTCAAATTGAAAAGCACTGTCATGATGTGGAAAGTCAGAAAAACAACATAACATTGAAGATCTACATGATATGGGCTTTTTTTGACAAAGCAGCTAGGTTTATCAGCTCTCTGATATCACACTGGGGCATCAGCATTAGCGACATGATGGTAGCACAGCCAAAAAGCAAAACCTAACAGAGTGGAAGGCAGACCCAGAGTACAGGACTAACACGAAACTAATTTAGTAGAAGCCAAGAAGAACTGCATCCAGGGACAGTGATAAATTTGATATATGTCTAAAAGACAGAGATAAGAGAGGACTTTGTGGTCTTTGCACTTTGTTATTGATTTGCTTGTTGGGGTATTTAATGTGTCTGGTAATAATAGATTATTTCCGCAGCTTCAGCCTTAAAATGTGATAGTAAAAATTAATAAAGACTATTTTTCTCCTGTTTGTGCATTTTTTACTATGCTACATTTGTAACGGGAATATTATGAAGTTATACACATTAAATAGCCCTCTTATGAGCTATGATGATTAGCAGTTTGAGCATCAGCAAAAGGGTGTGGATAATCCTAAGAATTCCGCAGAAAGCATAGAACGCTCTCTTGAATTCTAAGCATCCTTGACTGAATGAACTTGTAGACTGAACCAGACTTTGGAGTCAGACAGACTGAGCTGAGGCAAGTTATTTAGCCTCACTGAGCTCATTATAAAATGGAAATAATACAATGTAACTTATAGAATCATTGCAAGGATTATGATAATGAATGTTGTAGAGAAAGTGCTTTACAAGTACCTGGCAGTCAGGAAATGGGAGGGCAGACCTTATTCTCAAAAAAATTAGATTACAAAGAACAAATATATATAAATCAGTGTTCTAAATCCTAGCTGTGCCCAGAATCACCTGTGGAGCTATTTAAAAATAGAGAATCCAAACCCTACCCCAGGAGATATTTATTTAGTAGGTACAGAAAAGTCACGGAGCCCTGGCGGCACAGTGGTTAAGTGCTCAGCTGCTAACCAAAAAGTCGGCAGTTCAAACCCACAAGTGGCTCCACAGGAGAAAAGACCTGGTGATCAGCTCCCATAAAGATTACAGCCTAAAAACCCTATAGGCCAGTTCTACTCTGTCCTGTAGGGTCACTATGAGTCAAAATCGACTCGATGGCATACAAAATAACAGAGAAGTCATCTCTGTTTTTTAATGAATTCCATAGGGGATTCCTACGTCCAGTCAGAGCTGATAGTCTTATAAAAGTGTTTTCCATAGTTAAAATAGACCTCAAAAAGTTAAAAGGTGTAAACCAATGTTCATTGCAGTATTATTCACAGTAACCAAAAGGATGGAAACAATCCAAATGTCTATCAATGAATGGATAAACAAAATGTGTTATATACACACAATGGAATATTATTTACCTATAAAGAGAAATGAGTCCAGATATATGTTACACATGGATGAACCTTGGAAACGTGCTGAGTGAAATAAGTCATACCCAAGGGACAAATATTGTATGATCCCACTCATATAAAATATTTAGAATAGGCAAATGCATAGATACCAAAGTTTATTAGTGGTTACCAGGGGCAGATGGAGAGGGAATGAGGAAGTTATTGCTTGAGGTGCACTGAGTTTCTGTTAAGGGTAATGAAAACATCTGGAAATGGATAGTGGTAACACTGCACAACATGGTGAACATAATCAATGTCACTGAATTATACAGATAAAAATGGTTGAAATGGAAAATGTTTTGTTACAGAAATTATACCACAATTAAAAAAAAAAAGTTAACAGGGCAGAGAACTTAAATGAATTAAAAACAAAACAAAACAAAAAAAAACCCCAAACCAAAAGCCATTGAGTCGATTCCAACTTATAGTAACCCTGTAGGACAGAGTAGAACTGCTCCGTAAGGTTTCCAAGGCAGCGGCTGGTGGATTCCAGCTGCTGACATTTTGGTTAGCAGCTATAGCTCTTAACCACTGTGCCACCAGAGCTCAAACCACAACCACAACAACAAAAGAGTAAAAAGAGCAGAGGACTTTAATGAAGAGTCAGTAGCACCCAAAATACTACCTTTCTCCCTATTGCCATCCACTATTGTATACACCAAATAGGAATGGGTTTGTATGTATAGATAGTTGCAGACTATGATTCTGCAATTGACGTATAGTTGCATGAGGCAAGGAGCCCTGGTGGCACAGCAGTTAAGAGCTCAGCTGCTAACCAAAAGGTCAACAGTTTGAATTTGAATCCACCAGCTCCTTGGAAACTCTATGGGGCAGTTCTGCTCTGTCCTATAGAGTCACTGTAAGTTGGATCGACTTGATGGCAACAGGTTTGATTGTTTTTTAGTTTGTATGAGGCAAAGGAGATGTTTCTAAGTGGAAGATAAATATTTGAACTTAATACTAGCCAGCTGAGCAACTTCATCTTTATGGGACTCTGAACATTGCTAGCTCTGTTTGGACTGCAGTCCAAGATACAAAAACAAGAGCCTGAACTCTGAGACCATCAGACCTGTGCTTCTGCCTTGCATTCTAGAATTATAAAATGTGATAGGTGCAAATTATGCTGTCTCTCTCCACCAGCCCAGCCCTTCCATTATATTTTGGGATAGCATCCAGAGCTCAATCAAGTTCAAAACCATACACCCAGTAAAGAATAGCCAAAATTGAGAGGAATCCAACTGTGAATTAGTATTAAGCTAAATTCTGTCTCTCTCAGGTTACAACAATGGAACCCACAAGAGCTGGATGCAGTATGGTGGATTTTGCACAGGAGAGCTTGGAGCAGCTTAGATCAATCAGCCCTATGATTTAAACCTGAATTAAGAGTTATTCAACAGAGTAGGATAACATTTGGGTTTTTCTTCTGTGTATTCCTTTTACACATGAAATGAAGGAAACATCTTAATTCACTAAATATTACTCTCTTTGGATGCTGTTAGGAACAATGTTTGATCAAACCACTACCATAAACATGTCAAAATAAACCTGCCAGAACCTTATGAATGTTCTCATTCAATCATTAATAATAAGAAAAACAGGAGCAAACACTTATACAATGCTTGCTATGCACCAGGCACTGTTCTAAGTATTATTTACATATTAACTCACTTAATTCCAATAATTAACATAGGAAATAGGCCATTTTTTTATATCCCCACGTGGTGTGCCACCCGATTCTTCTCAGGAAAGAAGGACACATTTTTCCAGCTACTGGGAGTGCTGCTGGAAGATGGCCTTCAGCTCTCAGTTGTCTTTGGGGATTGCCTTTCTGAAAGGCAAATTGCCTTGCCAAAGTCATGCTGTTAACCAAAAGGTCGGCAGTTCAAACCCACAAGTGGCTCCTCAGGAGAAAAGACCTGGTGATTAGCTCCCATAAAGATTACAGCCTAAAAACCCTATGGGCCAGTTCTACTCTGTCCTGTAGGGTCACTATGAGTCAGAATCGACTCGATGGCATACAAAACAACAGAGAAGTCATCTCTATTTTTTAATGAATTCCATAGGGGATTGCCTTCATTCAATGACTCATTGTCATGCAGCTATAATAGTCCAGCCCCTCTGCCCCAAGTTAGGACAACTCTGCAGGACTTTCCCAGTTTCAGGGCCCCCAAAGAGGTTGGTTGAAGACTTCCTTGGAATTGCATTGCATTTCAAATTCTCCCTCTGCCTAATCCAGACCCCCTCCCCCTTTTCTTCCACATTTCCAAAAGCATTCCCTAATAAATGTCCTGCATGCTAACCTCTGACTCAGAGTTTGTTTCCTGGGGGACACAGTCTACAATAAGTCACCTAGATGATATGATCATCTTTACAACCGCTCACAAATAAGTATCCACTTGATATATGCCGATAACTCTGCTGTGTTCATCACTCAGCTTTTCTCATTGTCTCCTTCTCTCTCTACTCCTCACTCCACTCTTAGCAGACACTTCATCTTTCACTGCCTCTTTTTACATTGGTTCAAATTCAGACCTCAAGAGAAGACCCTGCTGATTACTTTTTCTCTATAAAAGACTGTTCCAGTTAAGCACGTTAGGCTGATTTTCTTATTCTACCCTATAAATAGTTGCCTTTGCCTAGAGTTCAGATTTTTGAGTAGTCTAGTAGATTGTGGCCAGGATAACAGGAACAGAAACAGGGGGCCTGAGAATTTATGCCTAAATTACTGCCTCTAGTTGGTAAGCTCAAAGAAGGATTTTAGATGTAACAGGCATTTAGATTTTCAGGGACTGGCTACTTTGTGAATTTAGGAATTTTAATAAGTCATTTTCATTGCTCTCCACCCATTCTTCCAAACTCCAAAGAAGTGTAAAAGTATAACTAATTTTGCATAACCTCTTCCATTGACTCTCATTGTTTTGTCTGCCGACCCGAAGACCCAAACCTTCTGCTGTATCTTCTTTTGGGAAACTACTTCTCACTCATAGGCCAATCATGTGGTGCTGGTTGGGGCCATCATGTTATTATATTACCCTATCTCCCTGGCTTCAGATGATGATTCATGTGTGAGCATTTGATCTGTGCCAAGCCAGTAAGGATTTATCCTCAGCATATTCCTACCTGGCACTGAGAAAGAGCATTATTGTAGTTTCAAGACGTAGCCATGAGGCAGGGACAGATTACCCAGTAAGTAAGGTATGCACAGGCTTACTTGTGCTTACTTACCATCATGCTAAATGACTATACCACTATTTCTGTGATTCCTAAGACCAAACTATGGCTCTCTCTTTCCCAAAATTTATTCTAACCTTCTTTCATTACTCATCTAATTAGTCTTAAAATAATTTTCCCTTCTTGTCAGTGAAAACAATCTGTAAGTGGTTTATTTAGCTGGTCTTTACCCCCTCTAACTCACCCTGTAACCACAGCTAAAATGATATTACCAACACTCAAATTGAAAATGTAATTTTCTTTCTTAAAATCGTGTTTCCCCGTTACCTGTAGTATGAATCTCAAGCTCCTTAGTATAACATACCAAGTCCTTCACAATATCAACCGAATCTACCTACCCAACTTGATCCTTACCACCTGCCCTGCGATTATACTTGCTTCTCTATAGATAGGGTTTTTCTTTTCCTCTGGCTTCTTTCAAAATTGTCTTTTTGTCTCCAGCTTTCTGCAGTTTGAATATATGGCTAAGTGTAGATTTTTTGGTATATGTCCTGCTTGATGTTTTCTGATCTCACTGGATCTGTGTTTTGGAGATGATTATTAACTTTGGAAAATTCTCAGCCATTATTACTTTATTTCTTGTGTTCCATTCTCTCTTCATTCTCCCTCTGGTATTCCAATTATGCATGCAGTACATTTTTTAGCAATTTCACAGTTCTTGATATTCTGTTGTTTTTCCATTCTTTTTCTATTTGTATTTCAGTTTGCATCATTTCTATTGACCTGTCTACAAGTTTGCTGATACTTCCCTCAGCCTTGTCCAGTCTACTAATAAGCCCATCAAAGTGCTGAACAGACATTAGTAACAGACATTTTTCTTTGATTTTAAGGGTTTTCTTATTCAAGAAACCAAATACTAACCATAGAAAGCCTGACCCAAACTGCACAAGCCTGCCAGAAACTCTCTACAGCAATGTAAATTTGTCTTATCCTGCTAGAAAAGGATAGCTGTCCAACCATTACCTCCTAATTTAAATCTCAAAAAGTCTCATGGCTGCAGGTAGGTGGAGGATCAAATTTAGCAGCCAGGCCAGAAGTAACCTGATATCAGTCAATCTTAGTAAAGGGAGAAGGCAGGGTTCAATCAACCACATTAAGATTAGCCAATGGTTAATCATCTATATTTCTCTTTTCTCTTTTCTTTGTAAGTCCCATTGTACCTAGCTTCTTCGAGCCATTTGCTTTTTCTAAAATAAAAAT
>NW_004444077.1:950944-955096 GCF_000243295.1 Trichechus manatus latirostris
GAAGTTGGGCTGTGTTTAACACATACTGTAGCTGCAGGTGCCAGAGGCTTCCAGTGACTTTAGTCTCCTTGCTTTTATTCTCCCTATTGATCCTGAGTTTCCCTTTCCCTATATCCTTTTCCTTAGAGAGTCTGTGTCTTTTAGCTCTTTCGGATTTATCCTCTTTTATTATACTGGTGGTAAGGTGTGAAAGGAGCCCTGGTGAGACAGTGGTTAAGCACTCAGCTGCTAACCAACAGGTAGACAGTTCAAACCCACCAGCCACTTAACTTAGGAGATAATATTGAAGCCATTATTCCCATCCTTGAGTATAAAGAATATGACCCAGTTGGAGCTGGACTCAGAAGGATTCACAAGGACACATCAACTGGGCCCTGAGGTATAAGACAATCTTGCAAAACATCTTTTACGGAAACTTTCACATAAACAAATCACAAACAGAGCACAGAAGACCTGCATATTTTCCACTCTTATCTTACATGTAATCTAATATTCCTTAGATTCAGGCAAACATGGCTCTAGCAGCATGCTTGTCCGCTTCCCATTTTTGCTTCTTTGAACATATGCCAAATAAAACCTTTATTTTTGGTTTACCATAACTTTCTGGTGATTTTACCCTAGAACACACTTCATGGGAGAAAAATGTGGCAGTCTGCTTCCATAAAGATTGCAGCCTTGGAAACCCTATGGGTAATTCTACTCTGTCCTATAGGGTCACTATGAGTCAGAATTGACTCAATGGCAACTGGTTTGGTTTTTTTTTTTGAAGGTGTGGGGGAGGGGAAATACACTCTAACTGTAATGATTAAATATCAGCCTTTCTGTGAGCCTATGGATATGACCTTCACAAGCATTCCTCCTGTGGTGTATTCTTTTCCTTCACGCCCCCTACTTCCTTCCCTGACTATAGTGCTCCTAAGCTATTTCCCTAAAGCCCTGATTTCTGCTGACTGTATTTTTTCTGTCTCTTAGGTGGAACCAAACCCATTGACGTTGAGTTGATTCTGACTTAATAACTTAGGAGCACGGTAGTTAGGTGGAAGAGGGGGCTGAAAGGGGCTGTAATGGGAGCAATTCCCTTCCCCTAGCTGGGATAAGGGGCTCTGGTGGTGCAGTGGTTAAGAGATCGGCTACTAACCAAAAGGTTGGCAGTTCGAATCCATCAGCGGCTCTTTGAAAACCCTATGGGACAGTTCTACTCGGTCCTACAGGGTTGCTATGGGTTGGAATAGACTTGATGGCAAGTTTTTTTTTTTTTTAAGCTGGGATAAATCTCTGGCAAAGCCATTTTATCTGGAGACTAATCCTTTATTATGGAGAAGACCCTGGGTGCATTTCTAAAGGATTACTCCTTCCTTCCTCCTGTCAGAACCAGAGATAATCTCTCTCCATCTTCTCCATGAGGTTCCTAGAGGTCCGAAACTATTGCCACCGAGTCGATTCGGACTCATACTGACCCTATACCCATACCTGTTGCCGTCGAGACGAAGCCGACTCATAGCGACCCTATAGGACAGAGTAGAACTGCCCCATAGGGTTTCCAGGGAACAGCTGGTGGATTTGAACTGCCGACCTTTTGGTTAGCAGCCGTAGTACTTAATCACTACGCCATCAGGGTTTAAAACTGCCTCATAAGGTTTCAAAGACCCTCAATGACATGGATTGACACAGTGGCTGCAACAATGGACTCAAGGATAACAACAATCATGAGGATGGCGCAGGACCGGGTAGTGTTTTCTTCTGTTGTATATAGGGTTGCTGTGAGTCAGAACCAACTCGATAGCACCTAACAACAACACAAAATTCTTGAATGAAGCAGACTGCCACATCTTTCTGCCGCAGAGCGGCTGGTGGGTTTGAACCGATGACCTTTTGGTTAGCAGCTTAACCACTATGCCACCAGGGCTCCTTCTCAGAGGTAAACACCATGAAAATGTAGGGCTGCTTGTTTGTTTTAAATAAAGTCAATTCATACAAACAGCTTGAGAAAACTTCAAGCCAGGAGCTGAATGTGTGTCTTCCTGTTGCCATCGAGTTAATTCTGACTCATAGCGACCCTATAGGACAAAGTAGAACTGTCCCATGGGGTTTCCAAGTTGTGGCTGGTGAATTTGAACTGCCGACCTTTTGGTTAGCAGCCTGAACTCTTAATCACTGCACTACCAGGGTACCAAATGTATGCTAAGAGACTTCTAATTCCAAGAGAAGGATCAGAAAGGACTTTGAAGTAAATTTGCCATTTAAAAGTTCCTTGAATGTGACAGTTTATGAGAAATTAGATGGGGTAATGTACCTCATCCAATCAGTTGAAGCACTTAAGAGCAAAACTGATGTTTCCAGAGGGAGAAGGAAGGCTGCCTCAAGACTGTAATATATATCCAACTGATGTTTCCAGCTTGCCTCCTGGTCCACTGATTTTGGCCTTGCTAGCCCTCACAAGTGTGTGAGCTAATTCCTTAAAACAATTTCTCTAGATAGCTAGACAGACAGATTGGTAGATAGATAGGGAGATACAGATATCTCCTATTTTGTTTCTCTGGATAACCCTGACTCATACAGAGTGCTAGAGGAAAAAGTGGCAAAATTGAATAGAGTAATCATGGAAGGACTTTGCTGATAAGGTGCCATCAGAACAAACACCTGAAGGACATGAGATAGCAAGCCTCACAGCTATCTGGGAAAAGACTATTCCAGGCAGACGAAAGGCCCTAGGGAGAAAGCTTTTCTGGCGTGTTTGAAAAACATCACAGAACAGAACATCCACGTGATTAGAATGGAGAAAGAAATAAAATCAGAGAGGTAACAGAAGCAAGATGTATAAGGCCATGAAGGCTGTGTAAGGGCTTTAGATTGCACAAGAGTAGTGTTCAATGAGAGCTCTGAGTCAAAGCCTGATTGGTAACAAATTTACCTAAATCTAAAAAAAAAAAAGAGAGAGATAAAGAAAGATAGCTCTAGTAGGATAAAATACACACTATAGAAGAGAAAACATTGAATTTAGACTTGCTAGTTAGGAGGCTATCAAAAGTAGACCAATTGTTGAAATGGTGTATGTATGAAATGGCTGTGTATGTTTTCATCAAAATTAAAAAAAAAAACCCAAGTGAGAAATACAGGGGCAATAAGAATGAGTAGGTTCTAAGGCAGAACCTGAAAATATAAGACTAGAAGACTAGTTTCAGGGAGAGATTTAATAGGGAGTATCTCTGTTCATAGAGGAGCCCTGGTGGTGCAGTGGTTAAGCGCTCAGCTGCCAACCAAAGTTCGGTGGTTTGAACCCACCAGCTGCTCCATGGGAGAAAGATGTGGCACTCAGCTTCCTTATAGATTTACAGCCTATGGAAACCCTTTGGGGCAGTTCTACTCTGTCCCTACAGAGATGGCTGCTATGAGTCGGAATCGACTCAACAGCAATGGGTTTTTTTTTGGTTTTATCTCTGTGCATTCTAGGCATTGTGTATATGATATAGTCAGCAAAGGCATCCGCATTACCATTCACATCAATGACTTTGATCTAATGGAATGGAAGCTAACAAAAGGGAAGCCAATCATGTTTCTTATGTTTGCAGAAAAATAACAAAAAGACTTTTAATCAGAATTCAAAATAATCATAGTAAGATAGTATAAGGATATATCATTTCCCAGTTTTCATTTCTCTGCCACTTGTGTTCTGATACCACTTCTTCCTTTGACCCTAACTACCTGGAGCTAGGTCAGACCTCACAAGTTAAAGGACACCATCCTCCAGACTGTCAAGTCTGCCCAAGACTTCAGACGCAAGCTACAGTCTTGAGAGTCCCCACAACACTCTCACATCTGACCTGATGACTATAAATTTGGATGTTCCCTCTTCCCCCTCAGGATGCCAGCTGTAAACTCAGGGGTTCACAGGTTCCCTCACTTCTGACCTGCTGGCTTCCACTGCTCCCTCAGCTTTGACAATTCACAATGACTCACAGAACTAACAGAAAGCACCATACGTACAATTACAGTTTTATTACAGCAAAAAGGATACAAATGAAGAGACACATAGAGCAAGGTCTGGGAGCATTTCCAACATGAAGCTTCCATGTCACAAAAAGGGACATGTAACTCTCCCACGTGCATGTGGCTCACAAACCAAAAAGCCAATGTAGCATTCATGTCCAGAGC
>NW_004444077.1:958078-958895 GCF_000243295.1 Trichechus manatus latirostris
TGTGTAAATAGGAAAACTGACTAAAGAAAGGTATCAAACTAATAAGCAAAATAACATAGTTTTTAAATTAAAAAAAATGACAGAATATGTCATTTGTATGAATGTTACAACATGATATGGATACACTATTAGCAAAATCCAGCAGACTACAGTTATTATTATTAAAATATCTTTCCCTTTGATTTCCAAAATATTCTAACAGTAGCCAAAACCGAAAAATAAAATATCCAGTCTAAACTAGAATCACGTATGGCAAATGGAAGACACTATCTGAATCAAATATCTTTTTAGATTTTAATAATACAAACTTCTAATGGGAAAATTAATGATGGGTTAGATTTATTATTTTTTGTTTTTGTTTTGTTTTGTCTTAAGAAAACACATTTATTTAGAGATCTGGACACAGAAATCAAACTCAAAGTCATAGAACTGAATAAGACCTTCATGATATAAATTAATCCCTTTTTATAAACAAGGAAAAACAAGACACTGAATATTCAAGTGAATTGGTCAAGGTCAATAACTTGTTAGAAATCGAGTAAGCATTAGAATAAGTCACCTAATGCAAGACTATCCTTTATTCATTCATTTATCAATTCATTCAACAAATATTCACTGTGCAACCAATATCTGCCAGACTCTGGCCTGGATGCTAGGGTTGCTATAGTAATAAATGAATATGCAAAGTCCTGCCTTTAAGTTTTCACTTTAGTGGGGCTATAGACATTAAATAATTAATAATATAAAAAATTTTTAATTAAAATTGAGATTGATGAGACATTCGAAAGAAACATACATGCAAAATGAAAGTAGATAC
>NW_004444077.1:967351-969244 GCF_000243295.1 Trichechus manatus latirostris
AAATCAGCAAACAGAGGGAAAAAATAAATTGCTGTCTCCCCTAAGCCAGGAACCCAGGGTAGGCACAGCTCCCTTGCCTAGGCACAGGCATAAGGGATCCACGGACTTTGAGTGCCTTTCCCCCTGCATAGACTTGTGTGGGCCCATCTCAACAGCGTAGGCCCTCATTACTGCAGTACAACAGGGTATATACTAGAAGTTTAACCTTAATTGTTTCAGCTGTGAAGTGGCAGGTTCTTGACATTTGACACTGCTCTGCCCATTAAGTAGTGTCTTCACCTACCCACATCAGGAGCCCGAGGGATTACCGGAGGCAGAATACAAAAGATTAACAGACAGAATTCTTCAAGAAATTAGGAAGGAAATTAAGCAAAATGCAGAACACACAATAGAGGAAATTAAAAAGGTTAGAGACAAGCATAATGATAAACTGAACAGGCTGCAAGAATCCATAGAGAGACAGCAATCAAAAATCCAGAAGATTAACAATAAAATTTCAGAATTAGACAAATCAATAGAAAGTCATAGGAGCAGAATTGAGGCAATGGAAGTCAGAATTAGCAAGACTGAAGACAAAGCACTTGACACCAACTCATTTGAGGAAAGATCAGATAAAAGGATTTAAAAAAATGAAGAAGCCCTAAGAATTCCTAAGAATTATGTGGGACTCTATCAAGAGGAATAACCTACGAGTGATTGGAGTACCAGAACGGGGAGGCGGGGGGATAACAGAAAATACAGAGAGAATTGTTGAAGATTTGTTGGCAGAAAACTTCCTTGATATCTTGAAAGATGACAAGATATCTATCCAAGATGCTCATCAAACCCCACATAAGGTAGATACCAAAAGAAAGTCAACTAGACCAATTATAATCAAACTTACCAAAACCAAAGATAAAGAGAATTTTAAGAGTGGCTAGGGATAAACGAAAAGTTGTCTACAAAGGAGAGTCAATAAGAATAAACTCAGACTTCATCCCCAAACCTGCCAGGGAGTTTGCCTCCAACATCTACATTGCTCAAGTGGATGTGCCATATTTCCCAGATCCCTGCTCTCCAATCTAGGCTATCTAACTAAACTCTTCAAGCCTCTGTTCCAACACCCTATAATTTAGCTGAAATTTACAAAATATACTGATAATAGTCTATTGGCTCTGAGACAATAGCAAAAGTATCTCCTTTATGCATACTCAACTTCGCAAAAGGATATGCTAAAATGGAAGACTGAATTAGCCTTTTATTAAACCTTATTTTCAGTTGATTGATAACATTTGTTGTTACCTCATCAAATATTATAACTCAAAACATTAACTTTTATATGAGTCAGACTAAACTATACATTTTAAACTACAGAAAATTCAAAATATACCTGCCAAATTCTATGTGCTTGCCAACTCTTCCACCTTTTCAGTTATCATTTAATTTTAAATACCCTGCATAGTGAAGCTTCTATAAAAATGAAATGTTTTTTTCTTTATTTTGTGAAATCCTAAAAGAAAATTTACCAGTTGATTATTCTTTTTTTCTATTAGTGACAATTTTTGATTCCACTTTAGAATCCATTCACTAATTCCCATTTAGTCAAGCTTTTGAATTTAACTTCAACTTAAATAGTTGCAAAAACACACCTCAGAGGTAATTTTTATTTTTCATACACAATTGAATTTAAAATTAGCATTGGGTCAGCAAGGGGAACATCTTTTGCATTTTTTGCTGAAAAACACACAAATACAATGCAGTCTAAATGCACTAATTTAGCTCTGTGCATAATATAGTCATTTCCCAGTTTAATTTGATCCTCCACATAAATACAGTTTTTTGTGGTTTGATACCCAATCATGGCAATATCACTCTTTCTCTAAAGTGGTTCTGCTTTTGGTTGGGAAGAACTAT
>NW_004444077.1:969926-971315 GCF_000243295.1 Trichechus manatus latirostris
GTGGGGCAAAATGCCCCTTTGGGGCAATAATTGGAGACACAGATAGTAAGTTGGTAAGTCAGATTTTGTTGTTGTTGTTGTGAGGTGCCTACAAGTCAATTTTGACTCAGATGTACTTAAATGCCAAAGACATATAGATACCATAATAAAGGGTCTGGGATTGCTGAAGTTGCCCCATAGTCTCAGCCTGAGTGAGCTTGTAGAAAGCCAGGAAAAAGAAAGATCAGTTAAGAATCTCTTTCAATTGTCCAGGCTTGAAACGTAAAGAACCGAACTGGGGTACCAGTAATTGGTACAAAAAGGAAGAGACACACGTGAAACATATAGAAAAGAATTTGGCAATTGACTTCATAAGGAATGGTGGTCATATCTGGCCTCAAATTTTGGAGGTATAAAAAAATAAACCAAACCCATTGACACTTAGTCAATTTTGACTCATAGCCACCCTATAGGACAGAGTAGAACTGCCCCATACATTTTCCAGGGAGCAGTTGGTAGATCTGAACTGCTGACCTTTTGGTTAGGAGCCATAGCTCTTAACCACTACGCTACTAGAGTTTCTTTCATGGAGGTATAGAGGTATAGTGCATGCAAAATGATGGCACTATTAACTAAAAGGGGAGTCAGAAGGGAGAGGGATTTAGGGAGAAACATGGTAAATTTGCTTTAAAATTTTAAGTTTGAGGTGGCAATAAGACAGACAAATAGGAATATCAAACAGGCACTTAAGGGAGCTAGAGAGGACAGAAACAATAACAGCTGAGATAATTTCCTCTTCCACCCTGATTTTCAGTACCCAGAGAACAAAATTATAAACTAGAAAAATGTGTACACATTCCACACTTCTTCAAGCCTGAAAAGGGTTGTGTAATTCTCTACTTCATTCAATCCTTAATTCAAAAATCATATATTAATCCCATGTTATATGCCAGGAATGCAAATGATGAAAAAGAAACATAAGATACATTTCAAAGGTAGAAACAACAGAACTTTGTTACAGAATAGATTGTAGGAAAGGCTTTCAAAAAATTCCAGACTTGTTAATATGTAAATAAAAATACTTTTGGTAGGTGACAGGAAAAATATATAGAGAAATAAGCATTTTGAGTTAATGGGGACAAACTGTCCAGAGCTATTCCTCTGATACCATAATAAACTGAGTAGAACTTTTATTCCTGGCAATCTCGTGCTTGTTCTGCAGACTTGAGGGAATTTCATCAAATCAAAACAAAATAACTCCACTCCAGATCATTCATTCATTCATGCATCCATTCATACATCCAGTCAATAAATTTATCCATTCGATAAATCTACTCAATTATTTCATGCCTGCTATGTGTCAAGCATTCCAATTACCAGCAATTATCAATGCATCTTGATTGTATGTTT
>NW_004444077.1:973006-974272 GCF_000243295.1 Trichechus manatus latirostris
AAATGGATGCAGCATAGAGGTGCTTACTCATCTATGCCTAGAAATTTGGAAGACAGCTATCTGGCCAACCAGCTGGAAGAGATCCATATTTGTGACCATTCTAAAGAAAGGTGATCCAATAGAATGTGGAAATTTTCAAATAATATCATTAATATCACACACAAGTAAAACTTTGCTGGAGATAATTCAAGAACAGTTGTAGCAGAACATTCACAGGGAACTGCCTGAAATTCAAGCCAGATTCAGAAGAGGACATGGAAAAAGGATATCATTGCTGATGTCAGATGAATCTTGGCTGAAAACCGAGCATACTGGAAAGACGTTTAACTGTGTTTTATTAATTATACAAAGGCATTTGACTGTAAGCATCATAACAAATTATGGATAACATTGTGACAAATGGGAATTCCAGAACACTCAATTGTGCTCATGTGGAACTGTATGTATGCATTGGGCAGATCTCCTGCAAAAGACCTCTTTAAAGTATTAAAAAGCAAAGAAGTCACTTCGAGGACTAAGGTGGGTCTGTCCCAAGCCATGGTATTTTCAATCGGCTCATATGCATGTGAAACCTGGACAATGAATAAGGAAGACGGAAAAACAATTGACACTTTTGAATTATGTGTTGGTGAAGAACATTGACTATACCATGGACTGACTGACCCATCGTACAACGGATCGCTATGAATCGTAACCGACTTGACAACATCTAACGACAGCAACAAAACGTGTCAGGTACTGTGGTAGATATTAGATGTGCAATGGTCAATGAACAAATAGGATTTCTCCTTACAGTGCTTTTTACAATTTAGTAGTTTTCTCCAACCAGATCAAATTCTTTTTTAGGAATCCTTTCACACTCAGCTATGTACCGGACACTGCTTATTATTCCATCTGACTTCCTTTTTTTATTTCCATTACTAATATCATTACTTAATAATTTACAGATATGTCAACCTCCTGTTGACATATTTTAAATAATTTTTAAATACTTCTGAGGCTAAGAATTCAAAATGCCCACTTAAAATACTTGTGATAGATGCAGTATACTCTGTTTAATGTGTTCCTTGGAAAAATACTGTAAATTTTATACTGCTAATTTTTTATTAAGATTTTTTCTCAGTGGCACCTTATACAAAGGTGGCATGAGCTGAAAGATTTTTGATTAAAGCAGACTTAATTTCTATTCTTTCTAAGTATTAGGAAGGTAAGGATTTTGGAAAATATGCAGTTTCATTGCAAGATTTGTTTTCCTATCAAAATTGC
>NW_004444077.1:975860-977017 GCF_000243295.1 Trichechus manatus latirostris
AAAAAAAAGATGACAGTAGGGGTTGAGGGTTTTCTAGAGATAGAAGGTCCAGAGTACATGGATTCAATGGTATTTGTTAGCAAGCACATTATGAAAATGACTTATAGTGGAGAGACAGGCAGCTGAAACCAGAAGTAGTAATAAATTGAAACAATAACAAAAAAAAAGATGTGATGAATATAGAATATAGCTATTCATTTGAAGTAAGCGGGACAAGTGAGAGGCAAAAAAATGGTCATAAAAAGAACAATAATAGATCTTAAAGAGTAGAGTGATTCTACAAACTGAAGAGTGTATGTATATACAGGTTAGTGCCAACATTTACTTAGGGTTTACATAATATGCCATGCTTTGTGCTAGGCACTTGACAGAAAATTTCTTACTTAGTTCCAATAACAACTGTGTGATGAAAATGCTCTAAGAAAATCTTACAAATGCATAAACTAAGATTTACAGAGGGCGACTTTCCCAAGGCCATGCAGTAGTAAGCCACATTTTCTAATCTAGTCCTATCTAACTTCAAAATCAATATTATGGATCACTGAGCTTTGTTGCACCCTCTATGGATATGATTGTGAGTCTCCCAAAGAGAAATGGTAGAGAAAATCATCACTATTGAGAATTTTGCATAACTGTGAGATGAAAGGTATTTAAGTGTCATCAGCATGAATGCTAAAGGAAAATGGCAGGGCAAGATAAGAAATCATGAAAGTTACATCGAAAGAGGGAAGAGGCAGGAGATGACAATAAAAACAGATGTCATAGGAAGAGGAATGACATTCAAAAGATAATAATTGTTAAGTAATGTGGCAGAACAGCAATCCAGAAGTAGAAATAAAGAACAAAGATTATGGGTTCCAGAGGGCACAGGCAAGTGACCTTCATTGGAAAGGTAAACAAAATAGAAGGCAAAAGGAGAACTTCGGAATTTCAGAGTCTGCTCACCATAAAAGAGGAATTCAAGCAAGATCCAAGTAAGAAACAATGGGAGGGAAACAAGTGTGCTGAGGAGAGAAGCGAAACTGAGTATGATGGTGAAATTGTGAGCACAGGACTCAGAGAGACCTATGGAGCCCCACTCCACAACCTATCTGCCCTGTGACATTATGCCAGTTACTGAATCTCTCCTGGCTTCTGTTTCCTCATAGGTAAAATGA
>NW_004444077.1:978211-980092 GCF_000243295.1 Trichechus manatus latirostris
ATAGTCTCCCTAGATGGCCTGCTGTTGAAAAACTTGTGGAATGGAACAACAGAATCCGGAGTTTAGTAGGTAATGCAAAATCGATTTCCAAAATGATTATACCAATTACATTAATGCCAGCAGGGGAGGAGTGCTCCCATTGCATTTCACCCTTCTAAATCATTGGTGTGGCGTATATACAGCAATAGCTCATACCTTGATGTTGTTAGGCTTTTTCCCCCCTCTTTATTTAATTACAATCCAGAAGCTCTGAAATGGCAATCTTGGACATGAGCACCAGGAGACATAAACAGGATGTTCGTATCATAATTGTTTTGTAATAACAAGAAACAAAAAAATGAGAACAAATCAAATGTCCAAAAACAGAGCAAAGGATAAACAAATTGTAGCATATTGATAACAATGGGGATATTATTCATCATTAAAAAAAAAAAAAATTGCCTCAAGTCAATTCCGGCTCATAGCGACCCTATGAATAATTACTGATACAGTTACCAACGTTAATGAATCTCAAGTAAACATTGTTGAGTGAAGGGAGCAAGTCACAGAAGTTAATACAGTAAGACTCTCTTTTTATAAGGACAATAGCAGATAAATTTTTTAAAAAAAAGACTAGAGATACATATATATGTGGTAAATATATTTTTTAAAAGGCAAGGGGATGACCAACACAAAACTCAGGATAGATGTTCTTTCTGGTGGGGTAGGAGGGAGATGAGATCGGGGCAAATCACACCATGAGCTTCAAAGATACTGAGCATGTTCTGTGGGGTTGCATGGTTTATGAATTTCATTAATATTTTATTCAAGAGATAATTCTTTGTATTCATTTTCTTACAATAAATTGTGTTTTAAATAAAGTGAACCCAAGGGGTCAAAAATCGAAGTAAGGGTATCAGTTTGGAGGCTACTCTAACAAGTCCACATGAATTGTGATAGTAGCTTGGAATTGTGTATTAATGGCAGAAATGGAAAAGTGCACATAAATTAAAGATATGCATTCTACTGGAGGCAATGTGGCACAGTGAGTAAGAGCACTGGTTCAGGAGCCACAGCTCTACCACTTACTAGATGTGTGACTTTGGACAAGCTCCCTAACCTCTCTGCTCCTCAATTTGCCTGTCAAAAATTTAAAAAAAAAAAAAATTGTAGCTCAGAGAATTTTAGTAATGAGTTAATACAGGTGAAGCTCTTAAAACAATCTTTAGTACACTCCAGGCATTCAATAAACATTAGCTATTCCTATTACATAGTGTAGCATTTGGCTAGCTCTTTCTCACATTTTAAGAAGATTAAGAAGCTAGATCATGGACATATAATGATGACCAGTGTCTCTATAGACTATGTCATTTAAGACAGAGTTGAATAATTTGGAGTTATATATACTAAATCCCTCTATGCCCAGAAATAAAGAACAATTTCGTGTGATCCTAAAGGGTAGAACTATGAAACAAAATTTGGTTCCGGATACAGAACTTTCAAACAAGGACAGCTAGAGACAGTTAATAATGGAATGATTGGCTTTACAAAGTAGTGAGCTTCTTGTCACTAGAGGGATTTTAAGATAAAACAGAATAAACGTTCAACTGTGGTGCTGGAGAAGGAAGAAGGGATATCTGTACTTATCCAGCAGGACCCAAAGCAATGTGCCAGAGCCACAAGGGACAACTTGGCCATAAAAACCCATTGCCGTTGCCTTCGAGTCAATTCTAACTCATAGCGACCCTAAAGGACAGAGTAGAACTGCCACCATAGGGTTTCTAAGGCTATAAATCTCTATGGAATTAGACTGTCACATCTTTCTCCCGCAGAGCAGCTGGTGGGTTCAAACCACCATTTTAGCTTAGCAGCTGAGCGCTTAACTACTGCACCATCAGGGCT
>NW_004444077.1:981059-983107 GCF_000243295.1 Trichechus manatus latirostris
GGGAAAAAATGCCCTATTCCATGGCAAAGAAACACATGCTCCAATATCAGTAGCTCTGACTAGAAGTCTATTTTTGGCTTATGCATCTCTGTGACCAATTACATAATTTTACAGTACACTGATTTTGTGATGTCCAAATTTCAAATGATCCAAGTGTAAATTATCACCAAGCAATTTATTATGTCACTCAATAAACCAAAAGCATGAAGTTTGGATTTTAATTTATTTGCCTGTGTAACTTTTAAAAAATAAAGAATTGTGGTATACTTTACAAACTAATAAAATCCTAAACCTTTTGCCTGACTAGCCTGTTCTAACCCTGAAGACTAGGAAACTTGCAGGAATTATTTACATACAATCCTAAATTTGAGTTCACCCTGTGAGTGAAAACTATATGCTTCTATGATTGTCCAGTAATTTCTAATACTTTCTCTTTGTGCTTCCATATCTATAGTTTGCATTAAGTGTAAATTATTTCTCACCTGTAATAAGTATTTTTTCAATTTTCTCATTTAAAGTTTATTTTTATTCAATTCTGTGCAATAAAATATACTGATTACCAACTATGTATCAACTATGTAAGTAAGGCATTAGGGACTGAGCAATCAACAAGACAGACACTATCCATGCCCTCTTAAAGCTTACAGTTAGTTGGAGAATACAGACTATGAGAAGTTAAACAACTTCCCATAACTCATAAGTGATGAAGCAAACAGTGAGAATCCAGTCCCCATATTACAAAACACTAAGCTAAGCTACTTAACTAATATCCAAGCTCATTGTACAGAACTTGGAAAACGCAGAGAGGTACAAAATCACGTTAGAATTTTGATTTTGTCATTTTTTAACTTTATTTTTTTAATTTAATTTTTCACTAATTAATACAGGTTTATAATACAACATCCATTCTCTTTTATTGTTTGAAATGGTATAAAGTAAAACGTTCCTCTCTCTCCTTTGTCTTCCAGTCACCCTGTTTCCTGCCCCAGAGGCTCTTCCTGAACTCAGTTTCTTGTACTATATATTCTTTCAGAAATATTCTACGCATTCCAAAATATTACTTCCATAGTGTCTTCGTTTCCTAGGGCTGCCATAATAAAATGCCACAAGTGGGTGGCTTTCAAGAACAAAAATTTGTATTTTCTCACAGTTCTGGAAGGTGGCAGTCCAAATTCAAGTTGTGGACAGGCCTATGTTTTCTCTCTGTGGACTCTAGCGGAAGATTCTTCCTTGTCTCTTTAAGCTTCTGGTGGCCCCAGGCATTTCTTCAGGTTCCTTGGCTTGTAGAGGATTCTCACATGCTATTTTCCCTCTGTGTGGCTGTTTCCCTGTCCTTTCTCCCCATTTGTAAGACACCACTCAAAAGTGATTCAAATTAGGACCCACCCTACTCTTGTAAAACCTCCTTTAATATAACTGAAAACAAAACAAAACAAAAAACTCTATTTCTAAACAAGGTCACATTCATAAGTACATGAGTTAGGACTTCAACATAATTTTTTGAGGGAAAAATTCAATCCATAATATACATATATTTAATTTTTACAATGTGAATAGTAAAATACTGCGCTCAATACTGCACCACGCTTTCTCATTACATTAATATATCATGGAAATTTCACCATATCAGTATGTGTATATGTATGGGTGTATGTGTATATATATATTAATAAACCTGTTGCACTCTAGTTGATTCCTACTCATAGTGACCCTACAGGGCAGAGTAGAACTGCCGCATAGGGTTTCCAAGCTTTAAATCTTTATGGAAGTAGACTACCACGTTTCTTCCACAGAGCAGCTGGTGGGTTCAAACTGCCAAATTTTGTTAGCAGCAAAGTGCTTAACCACTATATATATACGTGAGTGTGTATTTATATACAAATTCTTTTGGCAGTCTATAATTGCATCTTGTCAATCAACCCCCTATTGATGGAAATTCAGGTTGTTTATTGTCTTTTGGTCTTACCAAAAAATGTTGTTGCAATCAAAATTCTGTAGTTGCAAGTAAGAACAACTGAAGGATATATGCTTAGAAATGAAATTGTTGA
>NW_004444077.1:998110-1000613 GCF_000243295.1 Trichechus manatus latirostris
GCAAATAACCAAAATAAGAGATGAAAGAAAGGACATTACAACTGACCCAATAGAAACGAAGAGAATTATGACAGAATATTAAGAACAACGGTACGACAACAAACTTGGATAACACAAATGAAAAGGACAAATTATTAGAAGCACATAATCTACCCAAACTGACTCAAAAGGAAATAGAAAGTCTCAACAAACCCATAACAAGTGAAGAGATTCAATCAGTGATCAAAACCCTCCCAACAACAACAACAAAAAAGTCCTGGGCCAGATGGCTTCACTGGGAAATTCTACCAAACAGTTAGAAAAGAACTGACACGAACACTGTTTAAATTTTTCCAAAAGATAGAGAAAGAAAGAATACTCCCTAATTCATTCTATGAATCAAACATAACCCTGATACCCAGACCAGATAAAGACACCACAAGAAAAGAAAACTACAGGCCAATATCTCTCATTAATATAGATGCAAAAATTCTCAACAAAATACTAGCGCACAGAATCCAACAGCATATTAAAAGAGTCATACACCATGGCCAAGTGGGATTTATTCCAGGAATGCAGGGATGGTTCAACATTAGAAAAACAAATCAATAGAAAAAAGGAAAAGAACCACATTATCATCTCTATGGATGAAGAAAAAGCATTTGATGAAATCCAACATCCTTTCTTGATGAAAACCCTAAAGAAGATTGGCATAGAAGGGAAATTCCTTAATATGATTTAGGGCATATATGAAAAACCAACAGCCAACATTATACTTAATGGAGAAAGACTATGAGCATTCCCCTTGAAATTGGGAACAAGACAAGGGTGCCCGTTCTCACTACTTCTATTCAATATTTTATTAAAAGTCCTAGCCAGAACAATAAGAAAAAGAAATAAAAGGTATCCAGATTGGAAAAGAAGTAAAATTACCTCTATTTGCAGATGATATGATCTTATATATAGAAAATCCCAAAGACTCAACAAGAAAACTTTTAGAGCTAATAGAGGAATTTAGCAAAGTTGCAGAGTACAAGGCCAACAAACAAAGGTCAGTTGGGTTTCTATACACCAGCAATGAGAAATCTGAAAGAAAAATTAGGGAAACAATTCCAATTACAATAGCATTTAAGAGAATAAAATATCTAGGAATAAATTTAACCAGGGACGTGAAGGGCTTACACAATGAAAACTATAAAACACTACTGAAAAAATTAAAGACGTAAGTAAATGGAAAGATGTTCCATGTTAATATATTGGAAGACTTAACATTGTCAAGATGTCAATACTACTCAAAGTGATCTACAGATTCCATTCAACCCAGATCAAAATTCCAACAGCCTTCTTTACAGAAATAGAAAATCCAATCCTCAACTTATGGGCAAGAGGCCCTGAATAGCTAAAACAATGTTGGAAGAGAAGAACAAAGTAGAAGGTCCCACACTTTCCTGATTTTAAAACATACTCTGAAACCACAGTTATCAAAATAGCCTGGTACTGGTATAACAGTAGACACATAGACCAATGAAGTAGAATTGAGAGTCCATAAATAAACCTATACATACACGGTCAACTGATTTTTGACAAGCATGCTAAGTCCATTCGATGGCAAAAGAAGAGTCTCTTCAATAAATCATGCTGGGAAAACTGGATTTCCACATACAGAAAAATGAAACAGGATCCATGCTCCACACCATACACAAAACAAAATCAAAATGGATTAAGGACTTAAATGTGCAAAGTAAAATAATAAAATTCTTAGAAAAAAAAGCAGGGGCAAAGCTGTCAAGCCTAGCTTTTAACAATGGATTATCTAATACAATAACAAAAGCACAAATAGCATAAGAAAAAAAATGGGACCTCATAAAAATTTTTTAAAAAACTGTTCATCAAAAGACTTTACCAAAAAAATGAAAAGACAACCTATCAGCTGGGAGAATATTCTTCAGAAACAATATATCTGACAAGAATCTAATAACCAAAATATATATAAAACTTCAAATACTTAACAAAAAGACAAATAACCCAATCATAAAATGGACAAAGGCCTTGAACAGACATTTCACCAAAAAGGGCATTCAAATGGCCACTAAACACATGAAAAGATGCTCAGGGTCATTAGCCATCAGAGAGATACAAATCAAAACCACAATGAGATACCATTTCACTCCCATTAGGATAGCTAAGATTAAAAAAAAAAAAATCAGAAAATAACAAATGCCTTGGTGAGGAGGCGGGGAAATTGGAAACCTTATCCACTGCCGATGTGAATGCAAAATGGTACAGCCATTGTGGAAAACAGTGTAGCAGTTCCCCAAAAAACCAAAAATAGAACTACCATATGACCTAGCAATTCCACTGGTAGGTATATACCCAAAAGGCTTGAAAACAGAGACTTGTACACTGTCTTAGTCATCTAGTGCTGCTATAACAGAAATACCACAAGTGGATGGCTTCAACCAACAGAAGTTTATTCACTCACAGCCTAGTAGGCTACAAGTCCAACTTCAGGGCATCAGCTCCC
>NW_004444077.1:1001492-1046325 GCF_000243295.1 Trichechus manatus latirostris
TTTGGAGGTTTAGGGTCATGGTTTCATGGGACATCCCAATTAATTGGCCTAATAGCATGTCTAGTGCTTCTGCTCTTTCTCCTAGTTCATCGCGTAGTACCTGGGGTCTTAAAAGCTTGCAAGTGGCCATCCAAGTTACAACAATTGGTCTCCATTTTCTGGAGACACAAAAGTGAAAGGAATGTCAGGATTATGATGAGGATATGGAATGTATGGCTAACTGTCTGCTTTGTCATGAGACCAGAAGATGTAGATAATGCCCGGCTACCATTACTGAACATTTTGATCAAAGATTCTATAGAAGAATCCTGATCAAAAGGGGAAAAATGTAGAATACAATTTCAAATTCTCATGGACTCCAGACTTTCTGGAGCCATAAAGGCTTGATGAACCCCTGAAACTACTGGCCTGAGATAATCTTTAAACCTTAAACGAAAAAAACTCCCTGAAGTTTTCTTAAAACCAAACAACAGTTTAGCTTAACAAGTATAAAATGCCTGCCTTTAGCATTATGCTCTTTTAAGAACTATCTATTAGGGATCAAAAGATTATACAGGAAGCTTAGGGGGCAGTGAGTTTATGTTAATGAGGGAGGAACAACTCACAAAACGAAGGTGAGACTGGTTGCACAACTCGAAGAATGTGATCAATATCACTAAATGGTACATGTAGAAACGGTTGAATTGGTGTATGTTTTGCTGTGTATATAACAACAAAATAAATAAAATTATATTAAAAAGACAATATGGAAAAATTCTATCTTTGCACATGAAAACATGAGAACAACAGTTCATGAAGAGTGCAACAAAATTGTCAGCTTTAATAAACAATCTGATCAATCTATGAGTTTGGGAAAACTCTGGTTTGTTTTTTTTTTCTTTCAATTATATGCAGAACACTTCAGGGATAACAGGAATAACTTTTCCTTTACTACTCTTTGAGATTCTTTGAGGTCTTTAAAAGTATTTGATAAAAGGTTGTCTTGCATCTGTGGCACTAATAAGACAAATACTGAACATCAAAAGTGAGAATGTGACAAATATTATGACACAATTGTACAATCACAGCAATATATACAATAAAGTACTGGAAATAAAGAAAACCACGCTGACAAGGGTGTCAAGTGCAGACACTTTCGTATCAAAAGAGACAACAAAATACAATTACAGTACAGGGAAAAAAATTTAAAAAGAGAGGAGAGAACAAAAAGGCCTTGGAACAAAACACCAATATTTCAAAGTGAATTTAACAGAAAGCATGACTGATATGTCTTTGGCTGCAACAATGACAGTGACACAATTGACACCCTCTCGGGAAAAGAAAAATAATTGGTTTGATCAAACAGAGGAATAAAATGTCATCTAGAAAGCAGTGACAGAGGTCATGGCAGATGCCCAGCTACTGAAGAAGAGCAAGACCTGCTCTAGCCATAAGGGCAAGCAATGTAATCATGGGCTCCTTGGAGCAGGGGACATGCAGCAAACCCAAAGAACACCATCACCTAACATGTGTCTAGTCTTTCTGTCCTGGAGGATTTTATCTTAAGAATAAATAACGAAATGCTCAGGTTTGTCATTCATAAACTCATATAGTTGATTGCAAGGTAGTCATGGCAACAGAGGCATAGCAATGGGGGGGCTTGCCCCCAGACACAAGTCCAAGGGGGCACCAGTAGAGGCACTGAATGACATTCCGAGGCTCCACAAATATGAAACGTGCCTGACTGAGGCAGCTGGACAAGAAAGGGGAAGGCGGTTTTGCTGGCAACACCACTATCAGCGTCTATTCATCTTGAAATTGGGGAGGGGGTTCAACTTAGAGATTGCCTCTGGGCACTTGAACTGGGGGGGCACAATTTAGAGACTGCCCCTGGGTACTCGTTACCCTCACTACGTCCCTGCATGGCAAGGCATGCAATTAAGGCCTCAAGATACCCGTTCAGCACTGGAGAATCAGAACTAACAACTCCAAAGTCAGTTTAAATGTTAGAGTCCAAATCTTTAGACTACAGGCTATTACCTTTAATGACTGGTCTCGGGAAGGAGACTTGGCCACCGCTCGAACTCAGAGGAGGTCCCCCATAGCTAGGGTCCCATGTTGGTTGTGGCAAGCAGTATCTCAGCAGGCTTCTCAGTCTTGGAGAGTCAAAGAGGCTTTTTCCTTCTGTCTTCTTCTCTGAAAATGAGTAGAAATCCATGGGTTTAGATGCCCTGTGTGCAGTCATGTTTAACTATAACTGGTATATTTTATTGCCAGTTAGAGAATTGTTGTATGACGTATTTATGTTTTGTTAATTTATACTGTGTTTTATTGCCAATTAGGGAACTGTTGCATAACATATTTACATTCTTGTTTACTACATGTTTCAAGTCCAAGTTAATTAATTAAAAATTATGAGAATTGTTTAATGACATATTTATGTTTTGTTAATTTATAGAGATTTCATTAATGTTACATTCCCTTATCACAGAGTGCAGGTGCACAGCCCAATTTAGGGAAGTTATTTGCAACCTATTTCGCATTATTTCTATTATCTATTTTCTAGGTCAGAACAACTTTCTAATGACTTATAGTTAATGGTTAAAGAGCGTTGCAGAAATACATATTTTTCTAATTCTAAGTTCAGAAATTTTCTATTTCAAACTTCACATTTTAAGTGACTTATACATAGGTATTTAAAAGCATTGTAAAAACACCATAACAGTATAAAAAGCATTATAGAAGCATACATAATAGTGACTTACACATGCATGTTTTTAAGAACATTACAGAATCAGATGGGATTTGAGAGGCTACAGAAAGCACACAAAACACTTTCCAATTTAGAAACTGGGTTTGCATACATTTCTTTATGTCAGATGTATGTTGCCGGGAATTAGGTATTACACTGGTTCTCAGTCTAAGCCCATGTATAGGCCATATCAATAATGCCAACATTTTGGCTAAGTCATTTCATGGTGCTAATCTATATAGCCATCAACCATCTGTTAGTTTGTTGTATTGTGGTGGCCTTCATGTTGCTATGATGCTAGAAGCTATGCCACCCATATTTCAAATACCAGCAGGGTCACCCATGATGGACAGGTTTCAGTGGAGCTTCCAGGCTAAGGCAGACTAGGAAGAAAGGCCTGGTGATTTACTTCCAAAAATTAGCCAATGAAAATCTTAGGGATCACAATAGAACATTGTTCGATAAGGTGCCAAACGATGAGCTCCCTAGACTGTAAGACTCAAAATACACAGTGACCACAACAATGAATCCGAGCACACCAATTATCGTGAAGATGGCACAGGACTGGGAAATGTTTCATTCTGTGGTATGTGGGGTCACCATGAGTTGGAGTTGACTAAATGACAGCTGACAACTACAAAAATTCCATATAGCAGTAAGAAAATCGATTTTAGGGAACATGACATTTCTTAGCAGTCTACACACTGTAGACAATATATTCAGGCATTGAATTCATGAGTTTAAATGCACTATATAATGTGTGACTGCTAAAATTTAAATCTGATGTTGTACTTGCATATATTACATTTCCTTTCCTACAAAAAATTATTCAGCTATAATTTGTGTCGTGTCTGTACATTCGCCGAGGAAGGTCAGAGCAAGGAGGTTAAAGACAAGGGTTAACATCAAATGAGTTCACTACCTGAAGTGGACTGACATCAATGTTAAAACAATAGTTTTCATGACAACTAGCAAATCATTGAGTATGCTTTTTCCTGCACATTGTGTGTCTTACACACACTTACCTTCCCTAGTAAACTACCAGGTTTGGCTCTCCACTTTATTACAGCTAAAGTAGTTTGAACTGACGGCATTAACAAAGAGAAAATTACATATATAATGATCTAGCAAAGTGTTAATGAGATCTTAAGAATAAGATTGAAAATATGTAAAACCCCTGAAAACCCAAGAATACAATACTTTAATTTACAAGATAATCATGATCATTATTAGAAAGGCAGTCAAAATCAATGGGACCTATGTTTCCCCCCCACCTCTATTCTATTTAGATTAAAATTGATAGATACACTGGCTCTCCATCCACTACATTATAGTATCCTGCCTTTTGCCCCTAAGTAATTGGAAAGTTTCAGTCTGTCTTCAGAAAGAGTCCCACCTTCCTTGGGGTTCATTTAAAAAAGTGAAAAAGAAAGATGGAAATATTTTATTCTTCTTCTCAGGTCACCTCCCATTTCTATTTCTCTCTCCCACAGGGTCCCAGCTTCATCTTACCACTGCCCCCTATATTTCAACTGGCAAACTCCACCTCCACCTCTATCCTCAAACCACTACCCACCTGTCGGTTTGTCATACTGTGGCGGTTTGTTTGTAGCTGTGATGCTGGAAGCTATGCCACCTGCATTTCTAATACCAGCAGGTTCACTCATGGTGGGCAGTTTTCAGTGGAGCTTCCAAACGAAGACAGACTAGGAAGAAAGTCCTGGCAGCCTACTTTGGAAAGGTCACAGACTTGAAAACTCCATGGAGCAGTTCCACTCTGCACATATGGGGTCGCCATGAGTCGGAATCAACTTGAACACAGCTAACAACAACAGCAATATCCTAGAGAAGGGAAGAGGGACATTGTTATGTTTTTTGTAATCTCCCAGGCTAGTGGATAGATTACATGTGAGTGATGGAAAAAAGAAAAAAAGGAGGAAACAAAAAATAACTTCTAAAGGTTTACCTTGAGGAGCTGGGTAATTAATGCTGCCATTTACTGAGATACAGAAGACTGCAGGAGACGCAGGTTTGGAAGGAGAGAGTTACTGTTCATTTTCAGATGCCCTTAAATTAAGACATGTATCAAATGGTTAGATGACACAGGCCTCCTCTCTTAAATGTGAGCAGACAACTAAGTATTAGCGGATACTTGGGGAAAGTCTCTAGTATAAAGAGTCCAAAACAAACACCAAAAGATAAGCTTAAATTTGGAAGAAAAAGAGACTGTTTATAGTAAACAAGACATTAAAAATAAAATCAAAATTAACATCCTCAAAAAATTAAGATATTGCAACCACGAACAAAAGACAGGGTGCTAAAAAAAATATGCAAAAAATGGCTTAGAAATTAAAATATTGTAAAAAAAAGAAAAATTCAAGAGAAAGATTGGAAGACAAATTTCCTAGAAAGTTGAACAAAAAGATAGAAATAAAAAATAGGAGATAAATGATACAATATTTAGAGGTTCTACTCAGGAATAATAGGAGTTCCAGCCAGAGAAAGTATAGAAAAGGGAGAGGAGAAAATCACCCAAATAAACCATTTAAGAAAATAACCCTCAAATGAATTTAGAAAGCTAAGACTTATTAAACAATATATGCCAGGTATTATTCTAAGTGCTTGATTTGGAGTGATTTATTAAATCCTCTCAACAAGCCTATGTGATAGGCTGCAATTATTATCATCATCCTAATTTCCCTATAGAAAGGGTCAGGTATCCAAATGTAACATTCTGGAAGTAGATGAAGGCAGTGAAGCGAGACCTACAAAGATTAAAGACAAATTATGTCTAACATTGACTTTCATATAATAAATAAAAGAATGATAAAATTTTTCAAGCTGGCAAAATTATTCCCAAAATCCAATTTTTAACTCCCATGTTCCCGTTTTCCCAAAACTATAGAGGTAGTGTGCCATAAAATGAGAAAAAAAAAAAATGCATACAGGAAATAAGGGTCTCAGCCAGAAGAGAGGTAAAAGGAAAACTTGGGATGCTGGTGAAAGGAATTCCCAGAATTACCTCTGTGCACCAGGTGTCAAGCCAACCAGCAGGTTAGAAAGTTCAGATAGGTATCTTCAAGAATGTAAAAAAGACAGACACCCAGTTCATCTGGACATATTGAGAAGAAATTTAGATAACTGAAAGAGGATTTGAGGTAGAAGTAATAAGAAGTATGTAATTATTTTATATCAAAAATGAAACAATTATTAACTTCTAAGGAAAAAAAAATGGGCAGGACAGGAAAAGTGATTCTAGAAAACATCATGGTCCAGCTGTGACCAGTGCTTACATAATTGAAAAATATAAACACTGAATTGATCAGACCAAAATTACATTATAACCACATAGGGAGAATGGGAATAAAAAAGTTTCCTCTGTGTGGTCAATGTGTGTGTGTGTTGGGAGGGGCATGTGGAGGTGGAGCAGACTATATGCTCATCTTCTATAATGGAAAGTCAAAAATAATCTAACTGAAAAATCAAGATGTAGCAATCTAAGCATGGTATTTAGGGATGTAAAAATATAAACTAATACAATCAGCCAAAAGAGTGTAAGTACTTGCCAGGGTAGAAGAAGGGGCACAAGCTGTGGATGTGGGGAGGTGGGGAGGAGGGAGAGAAGGACTTTCAGGCAGCAGTGACAGCTAAGAGACTGAAGATTTTTATAAGTTTTGTTACATTAGTTGACTCCATAAAGAGTATGTGTGCAAAAGTTTGGTAAAAACAGAAACCAGAAATGATAGGAGAGAAAGAATGGGTGAGGGGAGGGAGGCGGTTGACTGAAGACGCTGGCTTTAGCACACAACTTAGTACATAGAGAACCAATACTTTAATAAATAACTGAAATTTAAAATTTTTAAGATATTCCACATTACTCTCAAAATCTGGAATCCACTCTTCTAAATTTTTTTTCTGTTTTCCTGATGCTATTAAACATTACTTATCTCCCAAATAAAAACCTTGCTCAGCACATGCTATCCTTGAAAGTTAACTCTCAGTGCTCATTGTTTCTCTACCCATCTGCTCCATGTCAGTTCAGGTTAATAGGACTTGTGCAGCTAAAATCTCCCTCAGAAAACAATTCCCCCAGCAGGTGTTACCTGTGAAGAGCATGGTTTCACCTCTGATATCGTTGAATCTGTCTCTCTTACTGTGTACCTTGTGACAGAGACCCTTCTCCCACTATGTCCCAATCCCAGAGGCTCAAAATCCACTGAACTGAATGGCAAGTGGGCATTAGCTAATGAAGACACAACATTCATATGCAAGCTGGAGGCAAACACTAGCCAAAGTGAAAAATAAAATTGTTTGGGAGCTGTGAAACCTGCAAACGGATGTCTTCAAATCTGGCAAATAATGACAAATATCTTCTTTGTATAGCTACACATTCCACAGAAGAACAAAGAGTGATAAAACCAATAATGCCAAAGAATTCTCTTTTCAAAGCAAGCAGTCCATACCTAATTACCACTCCCAAAGCCTCTATTTTCTAAGTCACCCATCTTGTGAGCTGTGCAGAAACAAGCACAATCCTCAAGTTCACCTTTAGACTGGGTCTCAAATCCCAAGTGTGCTAGTATAAAAATTAACAGGGCATCAGAGACAAAAGAGGAAACAAGGATAAATTTTTTTAGAATTCTGCTTTGTCTTTAGGGTATTTGGATCAAAGAGGAGAAATCCACAAACTGTAACACCATTTGTTTGCCGCGTAAACACCATCAATGTGGTTCAGTCAGATCTACTGCATTCCATCTGCCAGCTGTGAGGAGGAAAAGGAAAGCAATTAAGCATATTATTAATCAAGGCTTGAAGTGGCAGGTTCAAGCACCGCATGATTCATAATATTTGAAGAAGATCGAGAAAATATGTTTTCTTCCTTTAAGTGAAAAACAAGTGGAAGAATTCATGATAATTTTTTTTTAAGTTTTGGATTTATTTATGGCGTAAAATGGCTGGTCACCTGACTGAAGAATTATATACTAAATTTGTTGGACTGGAATTGCCATCCCCATTAACCCACATGCACACACACACCATTAATAATTCTTCAACTATCCTTTCAAGTCATTGTCTGATTCCTGCTCCTCACCCCTTCTCACTACCCTCACAATGACAAAAGACTTACACAAAACATCTGAAGGACAAGAATTTAAGAGAAAGAACTCTCTAAGGTGGCTACCTACTGGCATGATGTCAGTATTACTGAGACCAGCTAGGGACAGAAAAGGCCTTAAACAACAAGTTATGTCAGTTAAAAATTTTCTAGAAGAATGGTGTCAACCACAAAACATTGTTTACCACACTTGCAGTTCAAGTTTAAGCACGGTGTTGTCTGCTTCCTCCTAATCTTTTCGCTTGCAGCTGTCTTTCGGATCAACCAATTAAAACTAGAATCCTGGGCATGTGCGGTAAGAGACTAGGTGGACAGCCAGATGGCCACATCCCATAATAAGTATAGCCCAGGAACCAAAAGACCCATGCCAAGGAACCAAAATCACTGGACGTACGTCATCCAGTAGTGACGGAGCCCATTTCAGAAGCGAGAAGTCCGTCAGCTACTTATGTGCCAAATCCTAGTTTGACAACTTTTTGAATACGTATGAAATTAATGAATATGTATGACTTCCCCTTTCCTGTGTAGTATAAAACTTCCTCCAGCCCTTTGTTCAGGGAGACAGTGTTTTGAGAGTGATCCCCCTGTCTCCTTACTCACTGCAAGTAATAAAGTACGCCTTAACTTTAAATCCACTTGACTCTTAGTTATTCTTAACGAGAGTGCAAGCGGCAAACCCATTGCGTTAGTAACATTACCACCTCCAAATTATCTCTTCTTCTCACACACATAAATGGCTGATGTCTAAAAGACAGGGATTACATCTTTGCTTGTTTGATTTAAACAAAACATAGGCTTTGCTTCCTATAAAAATGTAAAGACCCATGGGTAATATTATATTCTAAGCCTACTCACTCTCTAGTGAAAGAGTTTATTTGATCATTTCATAAGAGCTGGTGTTGAGAAGGGAAAGAGAAAGAGGCTATGGAGGCATCAAGGGTTAAAGAAGATATACTAAGGAGAGAAGACAAGGGACAGAAAAGTGAATGTACTGTGCTAAACACAAATATTACCACAATCCACAAAGCCTTGCATTATCAGGCCCCTTCCTACATTTCCAACCTCATCCCACACTACACTCCTGCTTGTTCACAATGATCAGTCATTCTGGCCTTCTTTTCAGCTCCTCAACAATTCCAACTCCAAATCCTGTCAGGATCCATCCACATGCTTTTTATATGTCCAGAATGCTATTCCACACCCTCACCTCTGTTGCCTGGCAAATTCTAATTATTCTCCAAGCTTTAAATGTCACCTTCTCCAGGCAGAAACACATTTTTGATTCCCCCAAACTAAATTACACCTCTTTATTATGCAATCCCAAAATTCCTTGCAATCTCCTTCAGGGCACTTATTAAAATTATTATTAGATTGTAATTAAATACATTCCAATAACAATTATAATTAAATAAATATTTGCCTACTTTTTGGCCCAATATCCCCTACAAAATAGCAATTTCCTTCAAACGGGATGATTTTATTCTCTGCTGAAGCCCAGTATTTGGCCCAATGTCAGACATGCAATGTGCAGTCAACAGATAAAGCATCATCTTGTTCAGAATTTTGAAGAGGTCTAACTTTTTGACTTCTTTAAACTTGAGGGCAAATCACAAGCAAAATTAAAACCCTAGTGCAAAATATCATGAGGAAAAACAAAACCCTTGTGAAATATTAGTGAGTGAGGCAGCGATGAGTATTGAGATTCTACTCCATGGACAACACTCTTTTAGATACAAGATTGGTCCATACAGTTTCTGTCAATCAAATTTGGGAGTTAAAAGAGCAAATGTAATCAAGACTTAAAGCATCCAGCAGAAAAAAACACACACATGAGTGTAAACTAACGCAGCTATTGTATACTGGGGTGTTGTAGAGTACACACCCTGAAGTCAGATAGCCTGCTTGGCAATGTCTGCCCCCACCATCACACACTACCAATTATTTGGGGGCATGTTATTTCACCTTTCTGTGCTTCTTTTTCATAATCAGTAAAATGTCTTTAAGAGAAGCATCTACTTTACAGAGCTGTGTTTATTTTTAAGATATGTCTAAAGAGAATCTGGAAAGAAGTAAGCTAAGCACTCAATAAATTATATATACATATATACATCATTGTGAAAATATATATATCATGAGATATATATATATATATATATCATTGTGAAAATGGTGTGGAGGCAGTGTCAGATCTCCTCGTCTAACTTCACAAGGTGGGGAGAGAAACACCATCCACAGCCTAAGGCTGATTGTTTATGAGGCAGAGGTCAGACATGCCTCCAACCTGCTGCCTTTTTGACAATTTTGAAACCAACTGTCCCTCCCATGACTCTCTCTATTTCTCTGCTGGGTTCAATAATTCGTTGCAATGGCCACACAGAACTCACAGACCAAACTCACAGTTAAGAGGTTTATTAGGGAATTAATAAATTATAATTCAGGGCCCTGGTGGCAAAGTGGTTAAGAGATCAGGCTGCTAACCAAAAGGTCGGCAATTCAAATCCACCAGACGCCCTTGGAAACTCTACAGGGCAGTTCTACTTTGTCCTATAGAGTCGCTATGAGTCGGAATCTACTCGACAGCAACAGTAACGGGTAATTTAGGTTCAGGAACTCTCAGGGTACAGTTCTTCAATCAGGACAGCCTCTTCTCAGCCTTGCCTCTGCTCCTCTGCCCCTCAGTCTTGCATTTGCCCTGCTGGGCAAGTGTTACAAACCTCTTTCAACTCTGCTGATAAGTACCCAGAGGCACTCCATTCCGACAGTAAGCCTCCGCTGGAAGCTGTAGCTCCATAGGTCGACAAACCTAGCTCCACCAAGTGCCCAGAGGCACCCTACTCCACCAGCAAGCTTCTTGCCCAAAGGCACTCAGCATTCTCGCTCCATGGGCCAGGAAGCCCACTGCACCATCTCCTGTTGATCTCCTGCTGATCTCCTGCCTCTGCTGCCGTCGTTTGTCTGCCATCTCTTCTCTCTGTCTTCAGTGTTACTGCTGTATCTCTGTCAGTTTCCTGGTTCCAGGAGCTTCTCTGCACAGGGATCCCAGGTCCAAAGGACATGCTCCACTCTTGGCTCTTCTTTCTTGGTGGTGATGAGGTCCTCCCTTTCTGTCCCTGGGATGGCTCATTTTAAGACTAGTGGGATGGCAAAACTGACCAATCCCCTCGTTAGTGTTCCATACACCTTATTTGCATGGTCCCACCCCCACAAGGATGCCACGCACCTTACTTACATTATTAGCAAGCTATCCAATCCCCTTGGTGGGCCACAATCACTTCATTTGCATAGTCCCACAGAGTCATTTGGCGGGAGTTACAAAAGCTATAGCTAGAAGGGCCATATTAAGTAATTCACTGCACTGCAATCATATAGAATTCTATCCCAAAAAGCTGATTAAATGCTAAAGTGAAGGGTTTTACCAGAATCTAGTACAGTTAATCAGAGAAGGTAAATGAGAATGTGAACTTGAAGAAAAATTCTGAACACAACTTTGTATAATGTAAGAAGAGTGCATGGTTAAAAGTGGAAACAAGAAGTCTGGTAGCTCAAGGATAGAAGTGAGCTAGGTGAGTTTAGTGGCGGGGGGTGGGGGAAGGAGGTTTATACTATCTGAATGGCATGTACCATGGAATAAAATATAATAAGCAACAGGAGTTGAAGGCCTTAGGGCAGATGGTGAAGAGTTTGAAAGATTCAAGAGCTAATTAGGAGCTACAATGGTTTCCTGTGTAGGGAGCAATCTGATTAAAAATAATTTAGGGAAAGGATAATTGTTGCTTTAATTAGAATGGATTAGAAAGGAAAAGAAATTGTCCACCTATGATTTGATCAGCAGCAGGACTCAAAAAGAAGAGTATGAAAATTGAAAAGGTATGTTTCTCGGTAGGGATGGAGGCAGGGAAACTAGCAGATTATACTATAGATTCCAAATGTAAAATAACAGAAAAGATGAAATCTAACAAAAAGGACCAGGGTGTTGTCATGCTTCTTTATAATATAAACATGTACCTCATTAGTATTCAATATGCTTTTATAATTCAATCTTCTGATATTGCTGCTGAGAGAAGAAAAATCTCCTCAGACCAGTGTTACTGGATAATCAGGACCCAACTGCATTTTAGCCACAGTGCTAGAATGGCCTGCAGTAATTGGTGACAAATCAGACCCATCAGAGACATCCACTACTTTAAAGACATTAGCCATTAGGAGCTCAGCTGACTCACCAAATTCATTTCACATTGCTTACCAAACAGCCGTCAAGCTTCAGTCGATTTTGTGTCACATAAAAACCAAGAGCTTAGAAGTTAAAAGAACCATATCACAAGGTTGAAGCCTTAATCTTATTCCTCTCTGGTTCTGTGATTGACATTATTAAGAGATTAATGAGTACTTGTTCAATGATATTTTTATGTCTGATGAACACTTGCATTCACTATCAATTCTAGTTTATCTTCTCTACATTTGGCCACTTTCAATTATCAGATGAGCCATAGTCATAAAAATACTGCATGCTTTGAAAACCTTATCTATAAGATGGGCAAGAATCTTTTTTTTTTTTGGTAATCGATTATAACTAGACACTTCTCAGGAGAAAAAGAAGAAAAAGGTAATTTGTATTGAATACAACGTAGTGAGTTCCAAGATCTGCACAATTATGTTCATATTTTATTTCATTAATCCTTTGTTAAATCCTATGAGGTTAAGAAAAAAGTCCCTGAGTGGCACAAATGGTTTAGGTTCAACTACAAACCTAAAGGTTGGTGGTTCAATCCCACCCAGCAGAAGAAAGGCTTGGTGATCCGCTTCCGTAAAGATTAAAGCCAAGAAAACCCCTATGGAGCAGTTCTACTCTGTAACACATGGATCACCATGAGTTGGAATCGACACAATGGCAATGAGTTTGGTATTTTTGTTTTTTTTATAAGGTAAAAGTAACTGTTTTCCTTTATGCAGCTGAGAAAGCAGAGGTTCAGGAGGGCTAAAGAACACCTTCAAGGTCACACAGCTAGTAAATGTCAAAGTTGTAACATGAAGTCTGTCTCACAAGCCTGGACTGTTTTCATAACATCACACTGCCTCTCTCCTACTCTCTCTCATGCAGTTTACTTCCAATATTTCTGGATCTCAGGGAATGGTCATATACCCACACAATACTGTTTCTACTACCAAACTACAGCTGGGTTGGGGAGAGTCATCAATGCATCATGATAAAGTGATAGATAAATGCAGAGTGATGACAACCAGCCAATCAGTCAACCAAGAAAACTTGACCGAAAAACCAGCAAATAGCAAGCGAGGCAGAGACAGACTGCCCTATGGGTCTAAGGAGAAATGAAATTTACTCTTTTCACAGATTTTATGGCATCTTTAAGATTTGTGAAACACTGTTCCAATGCTTGTGTGTTGCACAGATAAAGATGAACTAGTCCATGATTCTAAAGGCTTACAATTTAATAGATAAGACAAGCTTGTAAACAGCAAACCCATACAAGAATGAATAAGAAGACTGCTATTTTGGAGATTAGAAACACTTTCTATAAGGGATGCCTTGATGGAAAAGTAGGATTTCATTAAAATAGCGACAGAGGTAAGGGCTTTCTTAGGAGGTGGAGAAGACTGTAAACAACTACCAGAGAGGTACAAAATGATTCGGCATGTTTGAGAAGGTATGAAGTGTATTTGTATGTGGATGTGTGTGTGTGTGAGGAAGTGACTAGTTTCATGATGTTGAATTCATACTATAGAGCTTTACATTTCTCCTGTAAGTAGCATGAAGTGAATGAAAAATTCTATACAGGATACTAACATAATGTTGTTGTTGGCTGCTATTGAGTAAGCCCCAACTCTTGATGACCCCATGCACAACGGCATCAGATCTCTGTGATCTATAGGGTTTCCATTAGCTGATTATCTGAAGTAGATCACCAAGCCTTTCTTCCTAGTCCATCTTAGTGTGGAAGCTCCACTGAAACATGTTCAGAACCATAATAACACACAGGCCTCCACTGACAGACAAGTGGTGGCTGCGCTTGAACTGGCCGAGAATTGAACCTGGATCTTCCGCATGGAAAGAAAAAATTCTACCACTGAACCAGGACTATATTATCATTATTATTGTTGTTGTTGCTATTGTTATCATTATTATTATTATCCATAGTAGTAATAGTAATGAATAATAATAACTGTTGTTATCATTAGGTGCCGTCGAGTCGCTTCAAACTCAGCGACCCTCTGTACAACAGAAAGAAACACTCCCTGGTTCTGCACCATCCTCACAATCTTTGCTATGTTTGAGCACATCATCGCAGCCACTGTGTCAATTCAACTCATTGAGGGTCCTCCTCTTTTTCGCTGACTCTACTTTACCAAGCACGATGCCCTTCTGCAGGGACTGGTTCCGCCTAATAACATGTCCAAAGTACTTTAGACGAACTCTTGGCATCCTGGCTTCTAAGGAGCATTCTGGCTGTACTCCTTCCAAGACAGACTTATTCGTTCTTATCGAAGTCCATGGTATATTCAATATTCTTTGCCAAAACCATAAGTTCAATTCTTCTTTGGTCTTCCTTATTCATTGTCCAGCTTTTGCATGCATATGAGGCTACTGAAAATACCATGGCTGGGGTCAGGAGCACCTTAGTCCTCAAAGTGACATCTTTGCTTTTCAACACTTTAAATAAGAGTCTTTTGCAGTAGATTTGCCCAATGCAATACGTCATTTGATTTCTTGACTGCTGATTCCCTGAGCATTGATTGTGGATCCAAGTAAAATGAAATCCTTGACAATTTCAATATTTTCTCAATTTATTATGATGTTGCTTATTAGTCCAGTTGTGAGGATTTGTCTTTTCTTCACGTTGGTTTGTAATCCATACTGAAGGCTGTGGTCTTTGATTTTCATCAGTAAATGCTTCAAGTCCTCTTCACTTTCAGCAACCAAGGTTGTGTCATCTGCATATCATAGGTTGTTAATGAGTCTTCCTCCAATTCTGAAACCATCCAGTTTCTCGGATACAGATTGAATTAAATATGGTGAAAGGATACAACCCTGATGCACACCTTTCCTGATTTTAAACCACAGTATCCTCTTGTTCTGTTTGAACAACTGACTCTTGATCTGTGTACAATTTCCTCATGAGCACAATTAAGTGTTCTTGAATTCTCATTTTTTGTGTTATTATCCATAATTTGTTATGATCCACAGAGTCAAATACCTTTGCATGGTCAATAAAACAGGTAAATATCTTTCTGATATTCTCTGTTTTTAGCCAAGATTCATCTGACATCAGCAATGATATCCCTGATTCCACATCCTCTTCTGAATCCCTGAATCTGGCTTGAATTTCTGGCAGTTCCCTGTCAATGTACTACTAACAACTACTTTTGAAAGATCTTCAGCAGAATTTTACTTGTGTGTGAAATTAATGTCATTGTTTGGTAATTTCCGCATTCAGTTGGATCATCTTTCCTTGGAATAGGCATAAATATGGATCTCTTCCAGTCGGTTGGCCAGATAGCTGTCTTCCAAATTTCTTGGCATAGACAAGTGAGTACTTCCAGTGCTGCATTCATTTTCTTTTTTTTGTGGTGTCTTTGCCTGGTTTGGGTATCAGGGTTATGCTGGCGTTATAGGATGAACTTGCAAGCATTCCTTCCATTTCTATGCTCTCAAATAGTTTGAATATTACTTGTGTGGGCTCTTCTCTGAATGTTTGGTAGAATTCTCCAGTGAAGCCATCTGGACCAAGGGTCTTTTTTGTTGGGAGTTTTTTTTAGTACCTCTTCTATCTCTTCTCTTGTTGTGGGTCTTATCAGATTTTCTCTCTTAGTTTGCGTTAGTTTAGGTAGGTAGTCTGTTTCTAGAAATTTGCCCATTTCCTCTAGGTTCTCAAATTTGTTGGAGTATAATTTTTCATAGTACTCTGTTATGATCCTTTTTATTTCAGCTGGGTCTGTTGTAATGTCCCCCACATCACTTCTTATTTAGGTTATTTCCTTCCTGTCCTGTTTTTGTTTTGTCAGTTTGGCCAATGGTTTGCAGATTTTGTTGATCTTTTCAGAGAACCAACTTTTGGTCCTGTTGATTCTTTCTATTGTTTTTCTGTTGTCCTCTTCATTTACTTCTGCTCTAATATTTATTATTTCTTTTCGTCTAGTGCCTGTGGGCTCCTTTTGCTGTTCTCTTTCTATTTGTTTGACTTGTAGGGCTAACGTTTTGATTTTGGCCCTTTCTTCTTTTTTGACGTGTGCATCTATCGCCAAAAATTGACCTCTGAGCACTGCCTTTGCTGTGTCTCAAAGGTTTTGGTATGATGCATTTTCATTGATTCTAGGAATTTTTTAATTCCCTCTTTGATTTCTTCCATTACCCAGTTGTTTTTAAGCAAGGTATTATTCAGTTTCTGTGTATCTGATTATTTTTTCCTTGCTCTTCCTGTTATTGATTTCTACTTTTATGATATTCTCATTCGATCCAAATAATATACAGATAATGCTTTGTATTCTTTTGATGTTTTGGATTTTATTGAGGGTTGCATTGTGGCCTAAAATATGGTCTATTCTGGAGAATGTTCTATGCATATTGGAAAAGAATATATACTTTGCTGCTGTTGAGTGGAGTGTTCTATATATGTCTATAAGGTCAAGTTGGTTGACTGTGGTCTTTAGATCTTCTGTATCTTTGTTGAGTTTCTTTATAGATGTTCTGTCCTTTATCGAGAGTGGTGTGTTGAAGTCTCCTACTATTATTGTGGAACTGTCAATTTCTCTTTTCAGTGCTGTGAGAGTTTGTTTTATGTATTTTGGAGCCCTGTCATTGGGTACATGGATATTTTACTAAGTTTATGTCTCTTTGGTGAAATGTCTCTTTAATCATTATGTAATGTCCTTCCTTGTCTTTTATGGTGGATTTTGCCTTAAAGTCTATTTTATTTGAGATTACTATTGCCACTCCTGCTTTTTTTTGGTTACTATTTGCTTGATATGTTTTTTCCCACCTTTGATTTTTAATATATTTATGTCTTTAGTGTCTAAGATATGTCGCTTGTAGATAGGATATTGATGTGTCATTTTTTTTTAAATCCATTTTTCCATTTGCATTCCATGTCATTATCGAGAGGTATAAGTTTATTGCTGTCATACTGTTGTGTGTTTTGTATGTGTGTGTGTGGGGGGGGGGTGTAGTGCTGATGTTTTCTTTGTTCCTCTTACTTTCCTGTGCTGAGTTGCTTTTGTTCATGGATTTTTTTTCTTTTCTTTCATTATTACAGATTTAGTGTTTACTGAGTCTTTATGTTCTTCTTTTGTATTTTGATGAATAGGTTTGTTAACTGTCTTTGTGGTTACCTTGAAATCTACCCTTATCTTCCTAAGTTTGAACCAGTCTTTTATTACTTGATGTCAGCTTGACTTCCTCTCCATTTGAAAGTTCTATACCTACACCGTTTATTATCCCTTTTCATCACTGTATTTGAGAGAGAGTTTTTCAGGATATATTATTCTTGGCTGGCAGTTTTTTTCTTTCAAGGTTTTATATTATGTCATTGATTCGTCTTCAACCTTGCTGCTTCTGTCTTCCATTGTTTCAAATTTGCTCCTAAGGCCTTCTATTGAGTTATCTGTTTTTGAAATTTTGTTGTTTACCTTTTGGATTTCTATTTTCTGTCTTGATATGATTTCTAAATGTTTATTTATTTTGACATTTTGTTCTTGTATTATTTTCCTGAATTCTTCTATTGCTTTGTTTGTGTTTTCCTTGATTTTGGCTATGTTTTTGTTGGTTTTGTCTGTGTTTTCTATGCTTTTATTTTTTCTTTGGTTTTATGTGTGTTTTCTTCAATCTCTTTCCTAGTCTCTTGGAGAGCCCTAAATATTACTCTTTTGAATTCCAGATCAAGTAGTTCCAATACCTTTTCTTCTACCAGCAGATTATCAGATTATCTCTTTTTTTATTTTGGTCACTTGATGGAGACATCTTGGCTTGCTTTTGTATATGTTTTGATATTACCTGCTGTCTCTAAGACATTAAAGTGTTATTTTCTTTATGTATTGATTGTAAGTTTGTTTGTTTCATTCTGCTTTTTTGTTCTGTTTTGATATGTCAGGGTGAGTGGGCAGGACATGCTTTGTTCCTCGCTCATCTATGGGTATGATAGCTCTCACCACCCTATCCAGGTAGGCAGGGTAGCAGCAGGCAGGGCAAGCCTGCTTCACTGTATACTGAGGGTGGACTTGGCAGGTGCTGTCTGCCTCCTGATGTTGGTCCAGTGGTGTGGGCAAGATGGCAATGCTGTGCTATGTTAGTTGACAAGGGACCTCCACTATATCTCTCCTCAGTCTCTGTTTTCCATTAGTTTCTTCTTCCATTCATTGTTTGATCTAGTTCTTTATCCCTTCATTTGATGCTCAGGTTTCCAGGTTTGACAATTGTATCTGTTTTACTTAGTTTTTCAGGTCTTTGCTGCAGGGGGACAGTATGGTGCTTCTGTTTAAGGTGTCATGTTGGCTCCACCTCCAGAAATACTTTTATTTCCATTTTATAGTGGAGAAAACAAGCCTTGGAGAGGTTATCTCTTGTTCAAATTTTCACTGATAGCAAGATGGAGATCCTGGTGCCACACCTACATCTGTTTTTCCCTAGAGATCTATTCTTAACTGCTGCACTTGACTTTCTCTGTGCTCTATATAGAAAATAAGTTAAGTAGAGGGGGCAAGCTGGATGTTAGAGAGACTTTACAGAGACCAGTTGTTCACTAGCTGGTAATGAGTATTTTTATTTTCTTCCTGTCTTCATGAAAATTATTGCAAAACAATTTCAGCCTTTTTTCCCTTTTCAGTAGCTTGTCATTCATTTCCTTGATTTTCTATATACAACAACACTAATAAATATGCAGTCTTTGGAGAAGGAAGAAGAAAATTAAGGTTACTGATATCTTGCATTGCACTAGCATCTAAGGATCTCAAAGCAATTTACCAACATTATTCTTACCCCACCTCTCTTAATGAGAGACAAGGAGCAATTTCACTGACTAAAGAAAGCTATTACTGATAACCATATCATTTCAGTGTCCGGAAGTCAGGAGATTTTCTAAGGTATGGTGAAAATCAGTGATACTGTTGACTTTTAAACCCAGTGATAGCAGATTACAAGTTAGAGCTTGAACTTGTTTGATAATACATAGAAAAAATCTCTAGGTTAAAAAAAAAAAATAGTGAAATCATGCTATGCTTAATTTTTAAACAGCACAGTTTTATTTTTCATAAGCATTCTCTTTAGTCCACATCTCTCTTAAAACTAGGTGAAGAGAGTGGAAGGAAAGGAAGGAGATATCATGTAGAATATAGTGATTTTTTTAACAGTGGAGTGGATAAATGCTTCAGTTTTAACTGCAAATCTGCCACTTACTGGCTATTTGATCTTGGGAAAGTTATTTACCTTTGCTGAATTTAGGACATCACAACTATAAAATGAAGGCAGGGAGGTAAACTATTTCCAAGTTCTGAGTTCGAATGTTTGTTACATACATTATGCTATAAATTCAGGAATACTTACTACCAATCTCCTCTTTGTCTAAGAAATATGCATCCAAAATGTCAACATTATGAGATGTTTCCAGGCACTGAATCTTTCCAGACAGATGAAAGATAATAGGGAGCACATGCCCCACCCTTCAGACATTCACAATTACATTTTTTTTTTTTTTTAAAGAACACAATGTGGTCCAAACAAAGGACTTCTGCAGGCTAAAATGAGCTCAAGTTTTTCCTAATTGAAGTTAACATATTTTCTTTGACCCTTCAGCTGTCACTTGCAGTATTCCCCTAGTTTGCATCTTGATGCCTGACCTTCCCTTTCCAGCCAAGTTTCTTGAGATAATCATATACATCTCAGAATTCAAACTTGAATGCATCTTATTCCAGACTGCTTTTAATTAGAAACCTGTATTGCCTTTTCTGATGTCTTTTCTTCCTAGTCCTTTCTGTTAGATTTGATGCTGGTGACAAACCTCTCCTTCTTTAAACTTACTCTTTGGCCATCTATGAAGTGTATCAGCCTTGATTGTCCTACCACGCCAACTTCTAGCCTTCTTTTGTGGGAATCTCATTTTTTATCAGTTGCCATCGAGTCAATTCTGACTCAGGGCAACCTATGCATGCCAGAGTATAATTGTATTCCAGAGGGTTTTCAATGGCTAGTTTTTCAGATGTAGACCGCCAGGCCTTTCTTTCAAGGAACCTCTGGATGGACTCAAACCTCCAACCTTCTGGTTAACGGGGAGCATGTTAATCATTTACACTACTCAGGGACTCTCATTCTCCTTTCACCAACCCTTACATAATGGTGTTTCCCTTGGCTCTTGTTTCGTCCCCTGGCCTTCTCACTCTATGTGTTCTCCTTGGAGATCTCAAACACTCTTACGTCGATAATCTGTGTTGATATTGTTGTTGTTGTTGTTGTTAGTTGCAATTGAATCTATTCTGACTCATGGCTACCCCTTGTATGCAGAGTAGAACTGCTCCATAGGGTTTTCAAGGCTGTGACCTTTTGGAAGCAGATCAGCTTGTCATCTAAGGTATCTTTGGATGAGTTCAAACTGCCAAGCTTTCAGCTAGTAGTGGAGTGCTTAACTGTTTGTGCCACTGAGGGTCTCCTATGCTTATATTAAAAAAAAAAAACACCAAAACCAAATCCATTGCAGTCAAGTCGATTCCTACTGACAGCGACCCCATAGGACAAAGTAGAGCTGCCCCATAGGATTTCCAAGGCTGTAATTTTTATGGAAGCAGAGTGCCACACCTTCCTCCCATGGAGCGGCTGGTGGGTTTGCAGCCAAGCACTTAAACCACTGTACCACCAGGGCTCTTATACTTATATCAAAAGCCCTAAAATCATTCTGAAACACCATATTTAAAAATTTACTAGTTATCTACATTAATGTCACATTGGCACACAATCCCAGTGTCCAAAGTTGTACTTGTCATCTTCTCTGTGACAGTTATATATAATTTATTTACCTCAGCCTCAAATCTACTCTTCTTTTCCTTGCTGGACCCTATAATTATTTCTCTTTTTCCAGCTTGCTCATTGTTAGGCTTTGTCAAAAGAGGATAATGGAAGGACCCTGCAAGATATAGTAGAAGGAAGAAACTTCTCTTCCTGACTCTGGTGTGCTGTCTCTGTTTGGTTTTCAGCAGATTTGTGTGTGGGAGACCCAACAACACTCAGCTTAATCGCCCTCACAGAACAACTATGTCCTACACCTTCCAACAAATTTCTCCAACCACCAGCTAGCTGTCCTTAGATACCAGCTCAAGCTTGCAGCCTCTAGCAAGTTTTTCTACACATGTGGATAACTACTTTTAAGTACCATTTATGACCTTTTATTGCCACCAGCTGGCTGCATGTTCCTGTTTCAGTAATGCTGCTCCAAAATGTTTGAATCTCAGTGTTGAAATTAGGGACTCTACTGATCTCTGAAGTGCTCAGGTGCTAACCAAAATGTAAGCAGTTTGAACTCACCAGCCACTCCGCAGAAGAAAGATGTGGCAGTCTGCTTGCTTCTGTAAAGATTTACAGCCTTGGAAGCCCTATGGGGCAGTTCTACCCTGTCCTTTAGGGTCACTGTCAGTTGTAATCAACTCATCAGCAGTGGATTTTGGTTTTACCAAGTTCTTAGGAGCCCTGATGGTGCAGTGGTTAAGAACTCAGCTGATAACCAGAAGGTCAGAGGTTCAAACCCACCAGCCCTCCTCAGCAGAAAGATGTGTCAGCCTGCTTCCATAAAGATTACAGCCTTGGGGCAATTCTACTCTGTCCTGTAGAGTTGCTATGAGTCAGAATCGACTCAATGGCAATGGGCTGGGTTGGGTGGTACTAAGTTCTTAGTTCCTTTCTTGTTCACTGTCCATCAGGCCTAGAGGAAGCACCTGATTTCTACATTTTATATTTCTATACCACTAAGAATTCTCTTTACATCTTTAACTAAATATTGCTAGTTAGTAAATCTTTATATTAAATTTTCTCTCTTCAAATCACTAGTGTGGCTTCTCCTGACTGGATCCTGACTTATACAGAATTGGTACCAGAAGTCGTCCCAGGAGATAGACACTCAAAAATGGGATTGGGGGATAAGTTTGGTCCTTCCCTTGGGTTTGAATGTAGTGCTGGTCTATTTGCCAATGAGAACAGTTGTATTAGTAATCCATGGTGTGAAATGGCATCACAATTAGTCATATTATTAATTTGTGAGATTGTGATGAAATGCCAACTGAAGCACATGCGTTAGATTCCCAGGTGGATGCTACACTTACCTGCAGTAAAGATGACTGAAAAGACTATTTTGTAAAATGGAGTGTATCTGAGATTATTTGAGTGCTTACAGAAAAAAAGAAAAAAGAAAGCAAGTCTTCTGAGTATATTTGAGTGCTTACATTAAAAAAGAAAAAAAGAAGGAGAGAGCACTTCCATGGACTGATGTTACTGATAATCAAATACTAGATCTAGTTGTGCAGATTTCAGAATTAGAACATCCATTAAATTCACATTCTTCCCATGTTTCACCTATGAATATTAGGACTTTGATTAGAAAACAACAGTATACTTAAATTTGGAAAGGATACATCTGTTGGACTCAGATGAAAATGAAAATCTCAAACTCCCGAAAAGAGTTGAATCTCCATTGCCAGTAGAAACTGCACACTGTCCTGTGTTATGAGGAGACTAGCCTTCATTTGCTGTGATAGCCTCACCTGAAGGCAGATATTTTGCAAGCATATGCTCCAAGTGGCCATTACACAGTATGACCCAGGGGGTAATGGCTTATACAAAAACAAATTAAAAGATCGTGTTAATATTCGTCAGCAGAATCCTGGGAAGTAAGTGTGGGAGTTTATTCTGTGGCTGTAAGACCAAGGAGGGCGATATATTACACCAGATCAGGCAAAATGTATTTATGTAAGTGCACCCACTAGATAATCTGCATTTAATGTATCAGCTCATGCACCTACAAATGATTATAATATGTATTACTTTGTTGGTTGAATGAAAATAGGAATTAATGACGGGCTATGTTTAATGAGAATGAGATACTAGTGCTTCCCTGGCATGATGTTCAGGAAGGAATTCAGAGATGGAGATGTTGGAGCCAACTCGTATGTGATCTACACACCCACCATCCAAGAAGATGCAGATAACACTCCTTTTACTATGTGTTGTCAAATAAATTACTAAGGTTACACCTTTATACTTGAAAAACCCTGTGTTTTCTTTCCTTTGTTGGTCAATTATGACAATGGGGGAAGCAGCAATTGAGATGGGCTCCCTGATTTCAATAACAGTAATGGGATTCCCATAGTAGCAGAGGCCAAGTGGCAATACTTAACTTCCAAAGACAAACTGAGTATACCTTCCATAAAGAAAAGCAAGGCTCTACCAGTAATAAGAATATTTTGGCCTGTAGGAACCTCTAATAGTAATTGGTCGCTGCATCCCTTGGAATTAAACAGATGGGCAGCCTACAAGGATACTATTCTAGCCTTATAACAGAAAAAAAACTCTAGGTCTGATGGCCAAAAATCTGACTTGAGTCACCACAATGGTAATCATGACTTCTCACCCACTTTTACGTACCCAAGGCAGTCCAAAGACACAGAACCTTTTAATTTTAGAGGAAGCTGGGTCATCTGGTGAAAGAATCCTACAGCAAGTCCACCATATATAACATAATTATTATCCCTCCAAACCTTTCCCAAAAGGACCTGCAGCCACTTACTAAAATGACAGTCCACAGGGAAAAAGGAAATACACAAGGCTTCAAGGGATTACTAGATATTGGCAAATTGACAGTAATTTCTGGGGGCCTAGAATGCTACTGTGACCCACAGGACAAAGTTGAGGTTTATAGCAGTTAGGTGATCGATAAAATCTTAGCCCAAATTTGAAGCACAGTGAACTCAGTAAGTACATGGATCTACTGTGTGTTTCTTTTCAACACCTCCTGAATGTATAATTGGAGTAGACACACTTGGAAACTGGTAGAATCCCTAAATTGTCTCTTTGACTCAGGGGGTAATGACTATTATGGTAATAAAGGCTAAATGGATGCCCCTGGAACTTCCATGCCTGCCGAAATAGTAAATCAGAAGCAATACCACATCGCTGGGGGAATTTCAATGGTTACTGCCAGCATCAAAGACTTGAAAAATGCAGGGGTGGGAATACTTATCACTTCCTCACTTATATCACATGATCTGCCTATGCAGAAATTTGATGGATATTGAAGGATGACTGATTATCAAAAACTTAATCAGATACTACATCTAATTGCAGCTGTTGTCCCAGATGTACTATCTTTACTTGAGAAAATCTATATAGTCCCTGATACTTGGTATATAGCTATTGACCTAGGTAATGTTTTTCCTCTATACCAAAATGTAAAGACCACCAAAAGCAGTATTATTTTACCTGGACGGTGAAGAACACACATTCCCAGTCATACATCAGAGCTAAGACAATTCTTCTGTCCTCTGCCATGATATAGTTGTGAGACAAAGAACTCAGTTTGGCTTTTGCAAGAGTTCCCAAGAGACAATCCTTGGAATTTCTTGAGTAATCAAGGTGACTTTATTATCTAAAACTTCCAGACAACACTCGAGGATTTGTGAAAATGAGTGGGGAGCTGACCAGGCTACAAAGACCACTTGGTCAGCAAACCTCAGGAAGGGAGAGTAGCATGATTTAATTTATCTTGCATATTAAATAAGGCCTCAGTCATAGCTATACAATGAGACCTCAATGATGACTATACAGTGAAGCCAATAAAGGCTCTGGACACAGATGTTCCAAAAGCTTCCTGGTTGGTAAAAGACATCAAATACATGTGGGAGGGTGGCACACCTTTTTGGGACATGGAAGTTCTGTGTTGGAACTTTGTCTCTTCTTTATTCTGATCCTGATTTTTATACTTTTGCTATAATAAATCTGTAATCATAAGTATAGTACTTTCTGTGAGTTCTGTGAGTCATTCCAGTGAATTTTCTAAACAGAAGCAGTGAGTGGGAGCCAGTAGTTGAAAGCTATAGAATCCAGGGGAGGTCCCAATAGTGGGAAAACCTAGATTCGTGGCCAGCAAGCCAAAATAAGGGTGTTGTATGGACTCCTAACTTGAGGTTGGCCTCTGCCTATTTGGCAGTCTGAAGAACAGTGTCCATTTAACTTGTGAGATCTGCCTTCCACACATTTAATGAGTTTGATAATATCATCCCTATTTTTCTCATGAAGAATCTAAGATTCTAACCTCCATGTCCTTGCCTTAAATCATGCTTTCTCAATGGCGTAGTATCTCCTCCAAGGGGATGAAAATTGAATCTTGAGGGGAGAAAAAAATCATAATGATTACAATAGTTTCCATCTAAAGTTCAATCCTACCTGACAAAATCTATTATTTAGTATTCAATTTCTATCATTAGAGTGTCTTGGGTATCACAAGAGAACAAATGATATTGAGTTTATGAAACATACACAAAATGCATGTAAGATCAGCATTATAAAACTTTGGTGAGTAGATGGCTGAGATCAGAGGACTTTCTCTTGGTTGATTGCTCAATCTCAAAGTCATATCGTGAGAGACAGCCTATGGATGCCCATTAGCTGCTACTGGCTGCCTTGTGAATGCTGGTTGATTGTCAGTGTTTTTGTGTGTTGTTTGGGCTTTGAAAATTAAATAAAAACAGTGATAAATCATGTTGATAGCTTGTACTCTTGATATGATGCAATGAAAATGGCACTAAGACCTCTATGGTCTTCCTCCCCAAAACACATAACCTTATGAGAAAAACATTAGACAAATATCATTTGAAGGGTACTTTACAAAATACCTTGCCAGTTCTCCTCAAAATTGTCAAGGTCATAAAAAATAAGGAAAGTCTGAGAAACTGTCACAGCCAAGAGGAGCCTAAAGAGACATGACTGGTAAATGTAGTATCCTGGAGGGTAACCTTGAACAGAAAAAGAACATTAGGTAAAAACTAAGGTAATCTGAATAAATATGGACCTAAGTTAATAATAATATATTAATATTGGTTCATAAATTTTAAAAAAAGGACTATACTATGTAAGATGTTAATAATAGAGGAAACTCGGTAAGGGGTTTACGGGAACTCTCAGTAACATCTTTGCAATTTTTCTGTCAATAAAAAGCTGTTCTATAAATAAAGTTCATAAAAAAATGTGAACACTTTCTGCCCTATTACAACCAGATGAGGAAAAAGTATTCAGTCAAAATGTTTAAACCAGTTAGTTATGTAGATCTAGCCTCAAATTAAGTAAACATAGGACATTGTCTTAGTTACCTAGTGCTGCCATAACAAAAAACATACTACAAGTGGGTAGCTTTAAAGCACAGAAATTTCTATTCCCACAATTCAGGGGGCTAGAAGTCTAAGATCAGGGCATGGCTGTCCAGGACGTCCTTCTTTGTCTATTTCAGCTTCTAGTTGTTGTTGTTAGGTGTTCTTGAGTTGGTTCCAACTCATAGGGATCCTATGCACAACAGAACAAAACACTGCCCAGTCCTGCGCCATCCTCACAATCTTTGTTATGCTTGAGCCCATTGTTGCAGCCACTGTGTCAATCCATCTCATTGAGGGTCTTCCTCTTTTTTTCTGACTCTCTATTTTATCAAGCATGATGTCCTTCTCTAGGCACTGGTCCCTCTTGATAACATGTCCAAAGTATGTGAGAAGTCTTGGCATCCTTGCTTCTAAGGAGAATTTTGGCTGTACTTCTTCCAAGACAGATTTGTTTGCTCTTCTGGAAGTCCATGATATATTCAATATTCTTCACCAACACCATAATTCAAAGGCATCAATTTTTCTTCAGTCTTCCTTATTCATTGCCACCGTGTGTCTGTCAGTTTGTTGTACCGTAGTGCTTTGCATGTTGCTGTGATACTGGAAGTTTTGCCACCAGTATTTCAAATACCAGCAGGGTCACCCTTGGTGGACAGGTTTCAGTGGAGCTTCTTCCAGACTAAGATAGACTAGGAAGAAGGACAGGGTGGTCTACTTCTGAAAAAAGTAGCCAGTGAAAACTTTATGAATAACAGCAGAACATTGTTTGATGTGGTGCCAGAAGATGAGCCCCTCAGGTTGGAAGGTACTTAAAACACAACTCGGGAAGAGCTGCCTCCTCAAAGCGGAGTCAATCTTGATGACATGGATGAAGTCAAGCTTTTGGGACCTTCATTTGCTGATGTGGCAGGACTCAAAATGAGAAGAAACAGCTGCAAACATCCATTAACAATTGGAATGTGGAATGTACGAAGTATGAATCTAGTAAAATCGTAAGTTGTCAAAAATGAAATGGGACACATAAACATCGATATCCTAGGCATTAGTGAGCTGAAATGGATTTATATTGGCCATTTTGAATCAAATAATCATATGGTCTACTATGCCGTGAATGACAAATTCAAGAGGAATGACAATCCATTCATCATCAAAAAGAACATTTCAAGATCTATCCTAAAGTACAATGCTGTCAGTGATAGGATAATATCCAAACACCTACAAGGAAGACCAGTTAACACAACAATTACTCAAATTTACACACCAACCATTAAGGACAAGATGAAGAAACTGAAGATTTTTACTAATTTCTGCAGTCTGAAATTGATCAATCATGCAATCAAGATGCATTGATAGTTACTGGTGATTGGAATGCAAAATTTGGAAACAAAGAAAAAGGTGGTAGGAAAATATGGCCTTGGTGATAGAAATGATGCTGCAGATCACATCATAGCATTTTGCAAGATCATTGACTTCTTCATTGCAAATACCTTTCTTCAACAACATAAATGATGATTATACATGTGGACCTCACCAAATAGAATATACAGGAATAAAATCAACTACATCTGTGGATAGAGACTATGGAAAAGCCCGATATCATCAGTCAGAACAAGGCCGGGGCCAACTGTGGAACAGACTATCAATTGCTCATATGCAAGTTCAAGTTGAAGTTGAAGAAAATTAGAACAAGTCAATGAGAGCCAAAGTATGACCTTGAGTATATCCCACCTAAATTTAGAGACTATCGCAAGAATAGATTTGACACATTGAACACTAATGACCAAAGAACAGACAAGTTGTGGAATGATATCAAGAACAGCATACATGAAGAAAGCAAGAGGTCATTAAAAAGACAGGAAAGAAAGAAAAGACCAAAGTGGATGTCAGAAGAGACTCTGAAACTTGCTCTTGAACATAGAGTAGCTAAAGCGAAAGGAAGACATGATGGTCTAAAAGAGCTGAACAGAAGATTTCAAAGGGCAGCTCAAGAAGACAAAGTAAAGTGTTATAATGAAATGTGCAAAGACCTGAAGTGAGAAAACCAAAAGGGAAGAACACTCTTGGCATTTCTCAAACTGAAAGAACGGAAGAAAAAATTCAAGTCTCAAGTTGCAATACTGAAGGATTCTACTGGGAAAATACTGAATGACACAGGGAGCATCAAAAGAAGATGGAAGGAATACACAGAATCACTCTACCAAAAAAGAACTGGTTGACGTTCAACCATTTCAGGAGGCAGCATATGATCAAGAACTGATGGTACTGAAGAAAGAAGTCAAAGCTGTACTGAAGGCGTTGGTGAAAAACAAGGCTCCAGGAATTGATGGAATACCAATTGAAATGTTTCAACAAACAGATGCAGGGCTGGAAGTGCTCACTCATCTATGCCAAGAAATTTGGAAGACAGCTACCTGGCCAACCAACTGGAAGAGATCCATGTTTACACCTACTCTCAAGAAAGGTGATTCAACTGAATGCAGAAGTTATTGAACAATATCACTAATATCACACACAATTAAAATTCTGCTGAAAATCATTCAAAAGTGGCTGCAGCAGTATATTGACAGGGAACTGCCAGAAATTCAAGCCTGATTCAGAAGAGGACATGGAACCAGGGATATCATAAGTGATGCCAGATGGATCCTGGCTGAAGGCGGAGAATAGCAGAAAGATGTTTACCTGTGTTTTATTGACTATGCAAAGGCATTCAACTGTGTGGATCATAACAAATTATGGATAACATAGTGAAGAATGGGAACTCCAGAACACTTAATTGTGCTCATGAGGAACCTGTACATAGATCAAGAGGCAGTTATTCGGACAGAACAAGGAGATACTGCGTGGTTTAAAGTCAGGAAAGGTATGCGTCAGGGTTGCATCCTTTCACCACACCTATTCAATATGTATGCTGAGCAAATAATCTGAGAAGCTGGACTATATGAAGAACAACAGGACATCAGGATTGGAAGAAGACTCATTAACAACCTGCGATATGCAAATGACACAACCTAGCTTGCTGAAAGTGAAGAGGACTTGACGCACTTACTGATGAAGATCAAAGACCACAGCCTTCAGTAGGGATTACACCTCAGCTTCTAGTACCTACAGACAATCCTTGGAGTTCCTGGGCTTGTAAATACAGCTGCTTTGTATGTCTCTGTGTCTGTCTTCATATGGTCTTCCCCCTGTGTGTGTCTCTATCTTCTGTTCTTTTTATAATTCAGAAGTGATTAGGTGTAGAATTCACCTTACACTTGTATTGACTCACTAACATAACAAATGAAAAACACTTTTTCCAAATAGGAACATATTTAAAGGTACAGAGGTTCGGATTTCAACACATAACTTCAGGGGCTACCTATGCTCTTCTACAGTTACATTTTTCTTATGTTCATTTTAAAAGTATAAATCTATCCTCTGAAGGCTATCTACAGACTCTTAATGTTGTGTAGCTTTCGTTATTCCTCCTACCATCTCTCTAATTAGTGTAGTTTCTAAAAGAAGGCAGATTGAAACTGAGAAAGCTAGCAGATGACATTCCAGCGTCACACAGTTAAGATCTAGTAATGTAAAAACAGAAGTAACTGCCTGCGAATGAGTCCATAAATTAACCGTGGGACAGGAGACTTAATAATTCTGGCATCTCCATAGGTGACATAGATTACTACGTATGTCATCAACAAATAGTTTCAGTCATAGGACTGCAGATTCAGATGCATTTGTTAGTTACGTGTGCATAACAAACACATCCTACGTTTCATGGGATGGTTTCAAAATCAAACATTACTTTATTGGGTCCATAAATCATTAAAATATTCTGAAATTGTATTATTTCTGCATCTAAGTAATATCTTACAGACTGTCATTTTTACTTGGCAGAAGCAGAAATTCCTTGCCAGATCATATCTTTTACTTAGAAGATGAAAGGGGAGAAAAAGCTGCTATACTAGAACTGCACCCTAGGAACTTAACTCTTGTCCTGTTTTTCTTTAAAAAAACAAAATAAAATATTTTATAATGAAATAACACACACACATAGAAAATGCATAGAATATATTGTTCACATTAATAAATAACCATAGTAATCAACATGGAACCAAAACTCAGGTCAACAAATTAAGAATATCAACAGCATCGCAGAAGTCTTGAGCATTGCTTTTTCCACTCACAAAAAAATTCCTTCTCTTCCAAAAGTAATTACTGTCTTAAATCTTATGCTGATCAACTCCCTGTTTTTATTTATAGTTACAGCATCTACATTAACATTTCTATTGCTATGGGTTAGTATTTTTACAATATGTATTATGCCTGTATTTTATCTTCTAATTCTTCCAAAAAATTATTATTTCTAGCATTCATCCATATCGTTGTGTGCATCTATAGTTCATTCATTTTAGTGCTGCATAGTATTCCACTGTATGAAAATATGACAGTTTAATTAATAATTCTATTGTTCAAGTACATTCAGATTATTTCCAATTTAGAGGTTTTATGAATAATTCATCTATTCTTATGCCGTTCTTTTAGTGCATATGTGCATGTATTTCTGTTAGTTATGTACCTAGAAGTAGAAATGTTGGGTTACAAATAAGCATACATTCAATTTTAGTAAATAATATAAATCTATTTTCCAAAGTGGTTGTACTTATTTACACTAACATCAACACTGTTCATAAAAATACCTGCTGACCCACATCTTTATCAGCATTTGTTATTGTCAGTCTTTATCACTTTAGTCATTCTCGTGGGTGTGTACTGATATCACATTGTGATTTTAATCTGCATTTCCCTGATTACTCCTGAGGTTAGTACATTTTTATTTGGCTATTTGGATATCCCCTTTGTGAACTGGCTGTTAATCCTTTTATTCTTTTTTTTTTTTTCCCCTACTGCCTTGAGTCTTTTTCTCATTTATTTGTAGGAATTCCAGATAAGAGCCTTTTGACAGTTGTATAATTTGCAAACATCTTCTCCCACTATATGGTTTGACTTTACACTCACTCAAGGGTGACATTTGGTAAATAGAAGTTCTCAATTTTACTATAGTCAAATATATCAATCTTATTCATTATCAGTCTTCTCCTTTATGGTTAGCACTTGATGTGTCTTGTTTAAGAAATATTTTCCTATCACAGGTTACAAAGATACTCTTCATTCATCTTCTAAAAGCCTTGTTGTTTTGCCTTTCATGATTGAAATTGATTTTTTATATGGTGGAGATAGGGATTGAGTTCCATTTTCTTCCAGGTAGATATTCTATTATGTCAGCAATTTTGTTGAAAAGATAGCTCTTTCCATATTGCTCTGCATTCCAATTACTGTCATAAATCAAGTATCCATATGGGCATGAGTCTGTGTCTGGGAGGTCCTTGTTCTTTTCTATTATTTTCATTCCTCATCGTGACCATATCAAGGCATCATAATTTCTGTATTTTTTATTTTTTATAGCTATTAGAATAAGTCTGCCATCTTTTTTTTTAATCTTCTTTAAATAGTGTCTTGGCTATTATATATATGAAATATTATATTAATGATTCTCTATTATTATATTGTATGTAATTATTATATAATATATAATAAGTATTAATTAGTATATATTGTGATTATATATATATAAAATAGCCAAGACACTATACGCATATACAAGACACTAAAAGATACTATCTATATAATATACATACTCTAATATATAATACTGGAGCCCTGGTGGTACAGTAGTTAAGAGCTTGGCGGCTAACTAAAAGGTCAGCATTTCGAATCCTCCAGCCACTCCTTGGAAACCCTATGGGGCAGTTCTACTCTGTCCTATAGGGTCGCTATGAGTTGGAATTGACTTGATGGTATAAGATTCGGATTTGGTAATATATAATATTAGAATAATATCGTCATGTTTCACTAAAAATTTGTAATAAGAATTTGATCAAGGTGATCATTCAGGAGAAAACTAGTATCATTAATGTCTTCCAATCTATGAACATGATATAGTTCTTTTATATAGGTGTTATTTGATTTCTCTCAATGTTTTCAAATAGATAGTGTAGGAAAATCCTACAGTTATTTGGGTAGTGAAAACAATTTAGCTATAAAAAGCTTTGGATTTCCCTTGAATAACACAAGATATCCAAAGAAAATAGAGTACTATCTACACTAAGTAAAAAATATTGTGACACAAAGACTTTTACCTATGAAATTGTTATTTTTCTTGGAAAATAAAATACTTTCAGAAATATTCAAGGTCCCAGAAACAACCATTCATATACCCCATTTCATCTAAAAAAATTTCTTATAGCTATAGTCTAGCTGATAGAAATACTAGTCTAACTGATAGAAATACAAATCAAAATGAACTCAGGAAAAAAGAAAGACAAATGAAAAACGATATTGAGCTCTGAAACTAATTAAACATGTAGAGTTGGGTACAAATAACTGCTGAAAATATGATTTAAAGGACTGAATGCAAGAACCTAAAAGCAATTCTTGACATGTAAGATTCTTGTGGTAAAACAGTAATCATTTAATGGTGAATCATGTCTAATAACCCCTCTTCTCAGAAGTATGCAGGAAAGGGGGAAAGAGAGGGTAAAGGCAAAATAAATTCCTCCTCCTGAATATGTGTATGCTAATCATTTTTATTTTGATACTGACTTTGATAATAAAGAAACAAGGGACATAAGAATTTCTTTGAGAAATTTAAAATCAAACATTAATTGATTAAAAATAATTTCAGAGATCAACAAAACATAATCCCCTCAAATGCGACCAGTCTAGTAGGAGTTGGTGAAATAGTGACATAGTTCCGTGCTCATAAGAGAAAGATAATCTAATAGTGAAAACAGACAATTAAACGGGATGTATTTTTTTTTTTTTTTAGTGTTTTATATTGTCTTACAGAATTGCTTAATACTTTCAAAACAAAACAATGATAATAATGCTGAGCCTTTATCCCTTCTTGAGTCTAGGGGAATGCTTCTGATTTCAATCTTAAAGCACAATGCTGACATTTAATTTGAGACATAAATATGAAATTATTTTGAAACATCATTAAATTATGTATTTATTCTTGTTCTATTAAGGTTTCTTCTTTGATCAAGACATTAAATTTTACCAAATAAAATTTTCACAAGCTTTTTTAAAGTTTGATTAGTAATAAGAGGATTGCGATCATAGACTTTCTACTATTGAAGTATCCATTCATATCTAAAACAAACCTCACAATGGTTTTGGTGTTTTTTAATAGACTGCATATTTCTCTTTATGAGTATTTTGAGATTTTGCATAAATATTTGCACATGTGATTTACATATTTGTACTGTATTTGTTAAGTATTTCTAAGTACTTAAGTTTTTTTTTAATTTGGGCAATAATAAAATCATTATTGTCACAGGTAGATGAGGCTCAGACATCCTAATTATACCTTTTTATATTCTTTTTTTTTATTGTGGTGAAAACAGACACACCAAAATATTTGCCAATTCAACAATTTCTATATGTAAAATTCGATTACATTGATTACACTTTATTGTGCAACCATTATCACTATACTTTTCTGAATTATTTCACCACCATTGACATAAACTCAATGCCCTCCTAGTATTTAAATATTTTCAAAGTACTATATATGGAGTTTACAAGAGACTTACTTTTCTGCATCTTAAAAACAAAAATTCTGCTCAGAAAATACTTTCACCTGTCATTTTAACAGACAAAGTAGTCACTTTTTTTTAACTTTTTTTTTATTGTTGTTGAAAATATACACAGCAAAACATACACCAACTCAACAATTTCTACATGGACAAGCCAATGACACTGATTACATTCTTTGAGTTGTGCAACCATTTTCACCCTCCTTTTCCAATTTCTTCCTCCCCCATTAACATAAACCCACTGCCCCCTAAGTTTCCTGTCTAATCTTTTGAGTTGCTGTTATCAGTTTAATCCCATATAGGTAGTTCTTAAAATAGTACAATGCTCAAGGCAGACATTCTTTACTATTTAGGCTAAACAATTGTTTAGTTTTAAGAAGATTTCAGGGGATATTTCTGGTTTATGGTTTAAGGCTTAAAGATTATCTGAGGACAATAGTTTCAGGGATTCATCCAGCCTCCATGGCTCCAGAAAGTCTGCATTCCATGAGAATTTTAAATTCTGTTCTGCATTTTCCCCCTTTTGATCAGGATTCTTCTATAGAATCTTAGATCAAAATGTTCAGTAGTGGTAGCTGGGCACCACTAAGTTCTTCTGGTCTCATGGCAAAGGAGACAGTGTTTATGAAGGCAATTAGCCACACATTCCATCATCATTAACCATCAGAGAGATGCAAATCAAAACCACAATGAGATACCATTCTACTCTATCCTACAGGGTTGCTATGAGTCAGAATCAACTTGATGGCAAAGGGTTTGGTTTTTTTTTTTTTTAAGGATGGCTAAGATTAAAAAAAAGAAATACAGAAAATAAAAGAATGCTGGCAAGGATATGAGGAAATTAGAACCCTTATCCACTACTGGTGGGAATACAAAGTGATACAACCATTGTGGGAAATAGAGTGGCAGTGCCTCAAAAACTAAAAATAGAACTACCAGCCTACCACTCCAAGTTATATATCCAAAGACTTCAAAGCAGAGACTCAAACACATACTTGTACAATAATGTTCATTGCAACACTATTCACAACAGCCAGAAGACAGAAACAACCTAAGTGCTCATCAATGGATGAATGGATAAAGAAAATGTGGTACAAACATACAATGGAATGCTACTTAGCCAGTAAGAGAAATGAAGTCTTGATGCATGCTACATTATGGATGGAACTTGAAGACATTATGCTGAATGAAATAAGTCAATCACAAAAGGACAAATATTGTATGACCTCACTTATATAAAAAGACAAGAACAGGCAAATGTATAGAGACCAAAGTTTATTAGCAGTTACCAGGAGCGGGAGGGAGGGGCGAAAAGGGGTGGTTATGGACACAACAACTTTAACTATAAGAAAGGATGTGACAGTTATTACTCATGGAGTAATTAATGTAATTGCTGTCAATTAGTTGTACACAGGAGTCACTTTTTGATAACTTTCGCAATGTTTTACGTGGTTATTTATCTTCTCTGTCTTCTTCTGTCAATTTTAATAATTTATAGGTTCCTAGGGATAGCTTAGGAGCCCTGGTAGTACAGCAGTTAAACACTTGGCTGATATATGAAAAGTCAGTGGTTCAAACCCGCCAAATGCTCCACAGGAGAAAGATGTGGCAATCCACTTCCATAGAGATTTACAGCCTTGGGAACCCAAAGGGGTAGTTCTACCCTGTCTATAGGATTGCTATGAGTCAGAATTGACTCAACAGCAATGAGTTTCTCTGGTTTTAGGGATAGCTTATAGAGTGTGAAGAACAGTGAGTTGGCAGTGGTTAACAACCAAATAGAACAGATGAGCAGGAGCAAATTAAGTCAACAAGGAGATGAAGAAGGGAAGCCAGGAAGTGAAGTGAGAAATCCATAAATAAACTAAGAATATATATATTTTTTATCACTATAGAACAACAAATCACAATAATAGCTAATACTGTCAGATAATTAGAGCTATTTTCATGTGCAGGTACTGGTCTTAGCAGGGTAGCCATTTATGGTTGCTTAGGCAGTATATTGTACAACTCCAGGGCCACCGTTTACATACAGGTCTATAGGAACGGTGATAGGTCTATAGGAATGATGTCCCTTGCAACTGTTTAATGCCAAATACAGTGGCCCTCAGTTAAGTACTTTATATATTAATATGTGTACTATTATCATAGCATTTTATAGATAAGGAAACAGAGAAAGAGATTAGGTATGGTGATGGTTATGTGTCAGCTTGGCTAGGCCATGATTCTTAGTGATTTGGCAAACATTATGCCGTCATCTTCCATTTTGTGATCTGATATGAGCAGCCAATCAGCTGAAAGAGGAGTTTCCTTGGGGGTGTGGCCTGCATCCAATATACATGGAAGTTCTGGCAAAGGTCGCCTTTTCTTTATCTTACAACCAACTCGTCATCCTCTGACCTCTGCTTCTTGGGGTGTGAGCCAGCAGCCTACTATCTGACCTGCAGATTTTGGGATTCACCAACTCCCACACCCCCAATAGCCAGTAGCCTGCCATCTGACTGCTGATTTTGGGTTTGTCAGCCCCCGCAACCATGAGAGTCAGGAGAAGCCTCCAGCCTGATACCCAATCCATGAATTTGAGACTTGCCAGCCTCCACAACTGTATGAGGCATTTCCCTGAAATAAATCTCTCTCTGTATATACATTTATATATATATGCTTCACTGGTTTCCTCTAGAGAACCCAGCCAAAGACATTTGGTACCAAGAGTGGTTATAGAGGAAAAAAAAATAGTAAGGATGAGTTTTCTGAATTGAGTCCAAAGTCTGGCCAGACTTAAAGGTTCTGATAACTCTGCCTTCAGTATAAAGAGGGCACTGCTAATTAATGGTATGAGGTGGCAACAGAAATATGCAAAACATCACCACCAAGCCTGACTTGGCTACAACCACTGCTGAGTGCCTAATCTACCAGCAGCAGAGACCAATAATGAGTTCTGAAAATGGTACCATTTCTATGGGCCATCAGCCAACAATCTGGTGACAGGCTGATTAAATTGGACCACTTCCATCACAGATAGGGCAGCATTTTGTTCTTACTGGAATAGTCACTTACTCAGGATATGGATTTGCCTTCTCTGCACGCAATGCTTTTTAGGAAGAACATATATTTTTCTGTCTGAGAATATCATTGAACATCACCAAATTCCAGTCTTTTTATATATAAATATGCCCCAATTAATCTTAGCTTTATGATGTACATGAAAATTTAAGTTTAGAATAAATTTTCTACTTCATGAATCAAAATGATCGTTCAGATAATTGATTATATACATATATATCTTAATCACATAGATTTATGTGTCTCAAAGATTTCATTTAGACTTTTAAAAACAAAGTTAATTTTGACACAATAAATTTTTTTCAGGTGGATGTAAAAATGTAAAGTTATTAAAATTTGGCTATTATAAAAGTATATATATATATACACACACACACATATTTAAAAAACATTGAAAGAATATTGGAGCCAGTCAAGTATGCTGTGATAGAATTCCTTCACTGTTGCAACGATTATGTGATCTGACCACAGAAAGCTAAGTCAGAGAATAAGCTGAGACATATAAAAGATACTAAGAGCTCAGCTGCTAAACAAAAGGTCAGCAGTTCAAATCCACCAGCCACTTCTTGGAAACCCTATGGGAGCATTTCTACTCTATCCTATAGGGTCGCTATGTGTCAGAATCAACTGGACGGTACACAACAACAATGACATTAGAATGCACCATAATTCATTAAAAGTAAGTTGCAGACAAGAAGAACATGGGAGGAATAGACCTAAGTGTTGGTGAACATGGAACCATAGCTTATAATATCTCTCCATTGCTGAAAAAGTAAAGTGTAAAGTCCTTAACTTTATATTTTGGTTCCCCATAGTCTTCCCCATAAACACATCTTCTGCTATATCCTCCATCAGGCCTCTCACTCCGGTTTCCATTTTACTCAACATGGCTTCACGTCTCCTTGGCTTTGCTCATACAGCTTCTTTATTGGTTTAACAAGATTTTGACTCAGAGATGAGATTCTGTATTAGAATGGTGTGTGAAATCAAGTTACACTTTTTCCAGAAGTCATCTGCTAATTAGGGCAGACTGATTCCACTTTTTAGCTATTATTAATAATGCTGCTTTGAACATTTACGTACACATTTTTGTGTGCACAAAAATTTTCATTTCTCTCGGAAATATATCTAGGAGTCGAATTGCTGCATCATATAGTAGCTATGTTTAACCTTATGAGAAACTACCAAGTTGTTATCCAAAGTTGTACCATTTTATATTCTCATTAGCAATGTACGATGATTCCAATTTCTCTATATCCTTCCCCAAAACTTCCTTACTGACTAATGATATTGAACATTTTTTATGTGTGTTTTTTGTTTTCTTGTGTGCACACTTTTTTTTTTTGGCCATTTGTATATCTTCTTTGGAGAAATGTATATTTAAATTTGTATGTATTCTCACATATTCAGTCGGTTGTCTTTCCATTTTCTTGATAGTGTCTATTGAAACACAAACGTTTTTAATTTTTATGGAGTCCAATTTTATTTCATCTTTTTTGTTTGTATTTTTGATGTCATATCTAAGAATCCATTGCCATATCCGAGGTCATGCTGCTTTATCTTCCTGTTTTCTCATAAGAGTTTTATAGTTTTAGCTCTTACATTTAGGTCTTTGATTCATTTGAGTTAAATTTTGTATATGGTATGGGGTAAGGGCCAAATTTCACTCTTTTGCACGTGGCCTTCCAGTTGTTCTAGCACCATTTCCTGGAAAGTCTATTCTTTATCCATTGAACTGTCTTGGTACCCTTGTCAAAAATCAGTTGATTATAGATGTATGTGTTTATTTCTGGACTTTCAACCTTGTTTTGATTTTTTGTAAAAAGTCTTGAAATGAGGTAGTATGAACCCTCCAATTTTGTTCTTCATTATTAAGATTGTTTTGGCAATTTGAGGTCCATTGCATTTCCATATGAATATTAGGATATGCTTGTCCATTTCTATAATAATGGTAGTGTCACTTTGATAGGGTTTGCATTCTGGTTGTGCAGAATGTCAAGGTCAGCCAGAGATGAGAGTTTGGAGCCTTTTCAGGTCTTTCCTGAGCATGCACACAGCCCTGCACATGCACACAACTTTATGCATATGAGGGGCCTTCTAGATTCCTGGGAATATGCCAAAGATTTCCAAAATCCCCTATGAACATCTCATCCTCAAGGTTTTTCTTTCAAGTATTTTGGTCAGCTTGCTGTTTGCCCCAAGTATCATCATTGCCTCAGGCCGTTGCCATTGATTGTTTCTGAAAAATGTCCCTGGGAAAAGGCTGTTCATACTGGAGGAGTTCTGAGTCAGGTCAAGTAAAAACTAGGCTTGTGAGTGGTATTTTCCAGGGAACTTCCAGACCGGTCAAGTAATGACAATTATTTCGGAATGAGGCTTTAGAGGAGCCCCAATCTGATTACCCACCCTCTAGTGGCTGCTAGGCTGCTAGTATGTAACATGACCGCAGGACTGTTGGTTTTCAAGGCTACCACAGAGATGGGAAGAGGGCAACTGGGAGAGGGCAAAGTGAACAGAGTAATATAAAACACCACAAATGTCACTACTCTTACTGAGATTCAGTCGTTTTTCATGAATAAATGTTCCTTTGGTTAATTTCTAGAGCTCTGAAAACATTGCTTTTATGGAGAAGAGGATTTTCAGAGGTTCTTATGCCACAACTCCTGCTGATGTCACTCTTCCTTGTTCTTTTTTTATAAAAATATTAGCTAGCTGGCACTCTGTATTAAAACATTCAAATTTAAAGAAGATTTTAGGTGACTTTTTCATAAAATTCTGTGATAGCACCTATAATTTGACTTGAGTAATAGTGCAATTCAGCAGATTCACAGCTAGATGACTAAATATTAACAAAGAGTTGATTAATAAGTTGATTTCAACCTGGAGGGAGGTCTCTGGTGACTTTTTTTTTTTTTTTTGGTCTTAAATAATTCAACAGCTTTTGAACAATTCGGATAAATATATAGATTTTTTAAATCAATTTTTTAAAAGTAATGTTACCTAAGTGATTTTATTTTTCAAATATTTGCCAAGATGCAACACTGAGCAAAATAAATGTGACAAAATTCAATGTGAAGTCCTGCATCTGTTTTTTTTTTTTTTTAATTAACTGTATTTTGCATATTAGGGGAGGAAAATGTAATAGCAATTTGTTAATGGAAAAGGAAGATAAGAGAAAAAGAAAGAAGGAAGATAAAAAAGGAGAAAAGAAAGCTAGAAGTTTTAGTTGACCACCAAAATGCTATGCTTAACAGTTGGGTAAGATTACGGCTGGTGTGCACACACATACACACATAACTGCTCTTGAACACACTATTAACTCATTCAAAATGTATTTATTGACCACATACTATGTGCAATCTACTCTGTTAGATACACTAGGCACAAATATTTAAGGAAAAATTACAGGCCTTGTCCTCAAAGAGATCACCGTCTAAAAAGATAAATGAAAACAGATTGTAATACAATGTGATGTGTTATATTAAAGATAAGCACACAAAGTGGTCAGAGAACATTCAAATAGAATGGCTAATTGCTTGAAAGGAAAAGCTTAGTGAGTAAGTACATATTAACAAGCACCCAAGGGTTTGAAGAAAATTCCAGGGACAGGAAATAACTTGGCATTTATTGAGCATTTACTATGTGTTTGGTGCTGGAGTAAATAATAATTATAATAAAAGAAGCAGCTCTTTGAAGATCACAGTCTAGTGAGACACTCCCCACCAGCAAAAAGAACTTCCCAACTACCTTCAAATGAAAATTAGCTGAAAGAGCTTGGTCAGTTACTAAGTTGGAAAAAGTAGCTCTGCAGATGACTTCTTCCAGTTCTAGACTGATGAAAGGTAAAATTTCAATTCATGCTGTAACAAGCTATATGGAAAATACTTGGGTATTATGCAGGGAATTGGAGATGCGCAAAAAAGATTAGAGTCATCTGCAACTAGTCGTAAAATCCTAATACAAGACCAGCACAGTCATCAAACTTTTAATTAAAGACTCGAAAATAGTTGCACCTCTACAATGTGCTAGCTTCCTCTGAACTTCTTATTACACAAGCATTTTTTCATTCAATTGCTACAGCAACTCTGAGCACTGAACAAGATTTATAATATCACAGATTGGATGACAGATAATGGTGGAAGCTAAAGATAATAAATAATTATTGGTACCATCTGGGCTCTGAAAAACATCCTTTTAAAAAATGCATTTCAGAGTCCTACAAAAATAGAAGTTGTGCAAAATAAAACAAAAATGTTAAATTTAAATTAGATGTGAGCAAAGACACTAATTAAGAATACATGGGGGGGAACAGATCTAATTTAGAAGTAATTGACACTAAATTATTCATAAAATAGGATGGTTTTACAGATTACCATCTACACTAATGTAGTAGAATAACTTCTCTATTATTCTCTTCATTGTCAAAGAAAGCAAATCCCACCTAATTTGAGCCATGGGGCCATTCTGATAGTATATCCACTTTTCAGCTGAGAAGTCTGGTTAGTATTGACAGCAGTGCATATTAAATTCAATGTGGAAAATATAGCAATTATACATACATACGATCAATTTAGTCAGGTCTTCCTGCATTGATGGAAAATGAGTTAATCATATACAAATGCTAGTGGATAGTTTTGTAAAGATATTAGGTTTGTAAAGATGTTAAATCTTTCTAAACTTTTATCAGCAAATTTTTTTCTTGTTATCTGGCTCTTTCCTGAGATGGCACCAACGAATGACAGCCCAGAATACCTACCCACACTTCTATCAAGGCTTCTCAGAAGTAGCTCACAGGAAAAAATTCCAAGTAGAAGCCAAGAAGAATTTTTAAAATTGTAGTCCCAGCAAATACACATATTTACTAAGTGCATACAATATACCACACAGTTATTTTACATATAGCATGGTACATACATTCTGTTTTATTTAACTCACTACAAATGCTCAAAAAAGATGTCAGGATCTCCATTGCAGATAAGGAAACAGGCTTAGATAAATTTAATGACTTGCCCAAACTCCAGTGATTAATTGTACTATTCCAACCATATCATGCAATGGATGAAAAGAGAGAGAATAGAGCAGGAAAAAATCTAGAAGTTATAATGACCAAAAATGTCCCAAACTTGGTGGGAAAAAAAAAAATCCATAGATCCTATACGCAGAAAACTACACCTATGGAGGCCACACTCAAACTGCTGAAAACCAATGACAGAGAACAAAACAACTCATAAAAAGCAGCCAAAGTGGGGTGGGATACATATTACAATCAGGAAATAGACGACAGGAATAACAGAATAACATGTAATTTCTCATCAAGGGAATAAAAAGGAGAGCAGAAAAAAAAAAAAAGAATAACATCTTTAAAGTACTAAAAGAAAGGAAAAAGAACAAAGAGGGAAAAAAAAACACTGGGATTTCTATGGTGTTCCAACTCACAAAGACCCCACGTGACAGACTAGAACTGCTCCGCAGAGTTTTCTTAGCTGTAATCTTTACATAAGCAGACCACCAGGTCTTTTTCCCCCAGAACTGCTGGGTGGGTTCAAACAGCCAATCTTTCAGTTAGCAACTAAGTGCTTTACCTTTGCACCACCAAGGCTCCTAGAGGATTCTATATACACCGCAAACATCCTTCAAAAATTAAGGTGAAATAAAATATTTTAAGGTAAATAAATAAAATAAAGCTGAGATAATTTGCCCTCAGTCAGTTTGCTAAAAGAATGTCTTCAGATTTGAGGAAGAAAGACACCAGGTGGAAAACTCAGATCTATAGGAATGTCTTCAGATTTGAGGAAGAAAGACACCAGGTAGAAAACTCAGATCTATAGGAATGTCTTCAGATTTGAGGAAGAAAGACACCAGGTGGAAAACTCATATCAATCAATGGGGGCAGAGAGGAAAGGGAGGTGGGACAAGCACCCAAAATTGCATATATGTGGATATTAGAAGACAAATATTTTCTTTCTTAATTTCTTTAAAAGAAAACTTGGCCACTTAAAATAAGAATGATAACATACTGTAGGGTTCATATGGATTTAGAAGTAAAATATATTACAACAATATCATAAAAGATAGGATTAAGGTCTATGTATTCATATAGTTCTAATGTTTATACATTTGAGGTGAAGATGTATAATATTAACTCTAGGTAGATTATGATAAAATAAGGGTGCATTATTAGACTCCTTAGAGTAAGCACTAACAAAGTAATGCTAAGAGATACAGATTACAGATTAAAATAAAGGAATGAAAATAGAAATATTACAAAGTATTCAGCTAATACAAAGACAGAAAAGAAGGAGAAAAGGAACTTAAAATGGCAAAATAAAAAACAGAATGACAGACAAAATAATATAAATAATTACATTAAATGTACACAGACTAAACACACCAATTAAAAGATACAAATAGGCAGACAGAATAAAATAATAAAACTCAACTATATGATATCTAAAAAATTGCATTTGAAATATAATAAGACAGAAAATAAAAAATGGAAAAGATATACTATGCAATCTTAAGAAAGCTAGTGAACACATATTAACATCAGAAAAGCTCAACTGTAAGTCAAGGAATATTATCAGTGATAAAAAATGACATAATCATAATGATAAAAGAGTCAATTATTCAGCAAAACATAGCAATCCTAAATGCGTATGCAAGAAATAACAGCTTCAAAATACATGAAACAAGTCCCATTTAAATGAAGAGAGAAAAAACAAAAATCAAGAGTTTGAGACTGTAATACTCCTTGCTCAGAAATTAATAGAAGGTAGAAAAAAGAATCAAGAAGATGTAGAAGATTCATACATTACTAACCAAATTCATCTGATTGACATTGATAGAACACTGAAACAAACAACTGTAGATGATATGTTTTAAATTTTAAAGTATTGAAAATCTATAGAAAAATATTATCTGACCCAATATAACTAAATTATAAATAATAATAAGATAAATCTAGAAAACTTCAAATATTTTAATTTTAAACAACACAATAGTAATAGCTAATCGGTTACAGAAAGAATAACAAAAGAAATTAGAATATATCTGCTGAATGATATTGAAAATACAACATATCAAAATTTGTGATATACCTATAGCAGCATGCTAGGAGGAAAACTTAAAGTTTGAATGCTTATATTAGAAAACATAAGAATAAAAATCTGTAAGTTTCCACATTATGAAGTGAGAAGAAGAACAAATTAAACACAAAGTAGAAGAGAGCAAACAATAAAGATAAGAACAGAAATCAATAAAATAGAAAATGCATAGTGGGGAAAAAAGAAAATCAAAACTTGTTCCCTTGACAACATCAATAAAATTGATATACCCTTAACAAAACTGATTAAAAGAGAGATCACAAATAGCAAAATAAGAATTGAGAGAGGAAATATCATTATAGATATAAAAAAATTTTTTAAGTTATTTTTTTATTGTGCTTTAGGTGAAAGTTTACACCTCAAGTTAATTTCTCATACAAAAATTTATACACATATTGTTATGTGATCCTAGTTGCAATCCCTGTAATGAGACAGCACCCTCCCCCTTTCCACTCTGGGTTTCTGGTGTCCACTCAACCAGCTCTTATTCCTTTCTGCCTTCTCATCCCACCTGCGGACAGGAGCTGCCCATTTAGTCTCGTGGATCTACTTGAACTAAGAAGCACACTCTTCATAAGTATTATTTTATGTTTTATAGTCCAGTCTAATCTTTCTCTGAAGAGTTGGCTTTGGGAATGGTTTTAGTTCTGGGTTAACAGAGAGTCCAGGGGCCATGTCTTCCGGGGTTCCTCTAGTCTCAGTCAGACCATTAAGCCTGGTCTTTTTATGTAAATTTGAGTTCTGTACCACACTTTTCTCCTGCTCCATCAGAGACTCTCTGTTGTGTTCCCTATCAGGGCAGTCATTGATGGTAGCTGGGCACCTTCTAGTT